>NC_139764.1:23649558-23831041 GCF_965231275.1 Zosterops lateralis
AAACACCTGCAATGATAATTATGACATCCATACTTCCTTATTCTTTACATCATAAAAAGTGACTTAAAATGTCAATCTTTATCCACACAGAACCTCCTGTAGGTCTCCCACTTCCAAAATTATTTTTGGGCTGGTGGTTCTGCAACAGAATATTAACAGACTTCTTTATTCACTCAAAAATCTGTCACCATCAAGTTATTGCACAGGTATTGTGCCTCTCCCAGCAGCCTGCCAGGACTGTCCCCAGCCTGCCAGGACTCAGGTCTCTGCTCTGACTCAGACCCATTGCACAACATGGGATCAGACTCTTGAGGAAACTGAGTTTGTGAGAGGGAGCTGTGAGAATATCTGGAACTCTACCCTTCTTTCCTTGCAGGACTCTGCAGCCTGAGGTAGGGCTGAGAAGGGGATGACTCAAGGATTTAACTTGGAAGCATTATGGAAAAACATCAACATGGAAAGGATGATCCCTGAACCCAGTGATGATAAGGAAACAAAACTTCACCTGACTCCAAGTCTTCTGCATGAGATAGTGGAATTAACTCGTTCCCAATTTTGCTTTTTGTTAGCTACAATATTCAGAAGGTTGTTGAACAATTCATGCAAGAATATGGGGAAGAATGGAGCTTTTGGACGTCCAAGTCGCTTACTGGACATCAGGGAGCGCTGTTTCCCCACCAGCGATTTGAACCGAGACAATGCAGCGTTTGTCCAGCCCAAGACACGGGGTTTCATGTTGTACCTCTTTCCCAACCTTTCCTCTAGGTGGCCAGTAAATCAGTTTAGCCACTCTTCATCTCTATGTTTAATCACAGTTTGAAATTAATTTTTTAATACACAAATTTATAAATCATTTTTATGTAAACACAAATGTGTGTATTTACATAAAATAAATGTAATATATTTAATAAATATGTAATATATTATTATTTTATATAAAATTCATTTGAATAAAATTACTAAGATCTGGATTCTTAAAAAATCTTATTTCTGGGGGAAAAAAGGTCCATATATACACTGGAACTCCATTATATGAGATATATAGTTATATAGCTATCCAGAAATTGGTCCAAAAAGGCAGCTGCACAGCAGTTTGATTCCTTTAAATGAAGAAAATAACTTGAAAATTTTCAGTGAATGAGTTGTTTACATATAGATCAGGAAGCATCAGGAAAAACACAGGAGTAGTATTTTTTATAAATTACGTTTAGAATATATGTAATTTTTTTCTGATTTTGATATTTTTGAGATGTCTTTGGCCTCTCATATCCTTTCCAGTGAACTTTTTTTTTTTTTTTTTTTTTTTTTTTGCCTAAGAAAGCTAAAATACCCTAAGTAAAACACCTGGTATTTCTTTTCAAACAAAGTCATGAAGAACCACCACTGACTCTTTTAAATCCACAATAAAATATGTATTTTTCAGTTAGAGACTTTTTCTATTTCCTGCAGAGAATGAAATAGGAAAAAAAGTCTCTCTGCCCAGCAGAGATGACTGCTGACCCTGCTGGGGGAACCTGGCCTCTCAAATACATTCCAAATGAAATGCTCATGGATAAAAACCTTAAGACCCATAGTGAAACTGAAACATGCAGCTAAAAAGCAAATTTTGAATGTGAGGTTAATTCTTTCAGAATAAAGGGTGTAAGCAAGTCACAGCAGGAAATTAAAGAAAGTTAAAGAGGAGCAGATGAACCAGCACCTGAACCCACATCTGTCACCAGAAACCTGTTTTGTATGTGGGAAGAGAGAGTAAGGATTTAGATGAGTTGTGTGAAACAAATTATTAGGGCTCCACAGTGCCTGGACTAGGACTAAGCATAATGAATTGAACATACTTTACCAGTTTGCTGCTGGGACCAGTAAGCAAGGATACTGGAGAGGTGCCTTGCAGTTAAATCCTTGCTTTTGATGAACATTACAGTATGATTAAAATTAAAAATGGTTCAGTGCCACTTAAGTGTATATCACTGATGGATGGGCAGGAAAATTGTTTCCAGCTTTGTTTACATGAAAAGAACATCTGAGCATACAGCAGTGTTTTCTAATATTTAAGTCCCAAAACAGCTGTAGTTATTCTCAGGTACTGAGAAATTCAGGAGCTAGAAGGAAAAGACGATTTGGAAATTATGCAGTGAACAACAAGTGTAGTGACTAGTCTAATGGAGCAAATGGTAAAGGAAAAGTGGAGGCTGCCAGCAAACACAGTGCATGTTTAAACCTGCTGCTCCTGCATACTTCAAAACAGCCAAGCACTTTGCAGAAACAAATCTCCATAAAGTGCCTGGGACATAAGTTTGAACTTGTTCTTTCCTACTGTAAATAGACTGATATATCCTGTATGAGCTTAACTAATTCAAAGCAGACAGGGGAAGCCTTTAAGATTTATTTTTAAGGATTGGCACCTGTGTGCTGGTTGTAAATGAAACAAAGTAGTCTTATCTGAAGAGTCTCAATTTCTCTATAAAAATAAATAGATGAGATAGACTACATTAGGTCTTCACCATCACACCACAAAAGATGAATGATATCTCTCAACATCAGTAACTCAAAACTAGCTCTGCATATTTTACATTAAAGGGAAATGTCCAGTGCAATGTTTTTCTTTAACCTTCTGACATCATCCACCATATTCCAAGTCTTTTTGGCCACTGAAGATTGCATTTTGGATTTGCAAATATTTAATAGCCATGGCTATATGTGTTATCCAGTTGTGCCCGTGCCGTTTCTTCATGCTGAATTGTGCAAAGAGCCCTAATAAAAAGGACTCCTCTCTGCCTCCATGGCCCTGGAGACATTTGCTCCAGATGCCAAGAGCAGCAGGCTTCCCGAGAGGCAGGTGCAGGAGCAAGGAGCAGGTGTGTGCAACTGTGCCCAGGGCGCTGCCCGTGTGCTGCTGTGCATGCGCAGAGGGACTGGATTGCCTGCGTTCACACTGAGAAATGGGAACTTCCCACCTGCTCCTTTACTCCTCTTTCCTCTCAGAAACAACTGAAAAACACCAGACTTTGAAAATCTTCCAGGTGAAAATGTAGCTGACCAGAGAAAGTTTCAAGAATTTGACATAAGAAGTAATTTTTTATAAAATGGCATTAGCAAAAAAGTGTTTCATTCCATCTGGCAAATATTACAAATGCTTTGCCTCACTGATGTAATGTTTACATACACATTAATGCACTAAACTACAAAACATCCAAGGAATCTATTATCCAGGAAATACATCTTATGTTATTATCTATGGACATCAAAAGTAGAAAAAACATTGTTTCAAAAGAACATCCTAATTCTTTTCCTGAAAGCAAGTTTCCTAAATAATAGCTGTTTGAGTGACTAAAGAATAGGTGGGAGCCTTCAAATTTTAGCTAGCTGGCTTATAATTCTATAACTGGGCAAAATGTATAAATCTCACTTAATCTTTCCGATTTTGTTTTCCAGTTTCAAAGTCTACTGGTCACATAATTCAGGTCACAAACGCTTTCAAACATAGTATCTATTTAATCTCTGTTATTATACTGTTGAACACAATTGAATCTTTGTCCATGACCACAGCTTCTATAATACGAAACAATAGTGGTAATTAAGACAGGGCAATTTTTCTGTTGTCAAGAGTCATATTTGCATGGCATGGCAAAAGACTCACCCCATGAAAGGATTAATCAAAAGTAGTGTAGCTATAATTTCTGAAGCAAGAGGAAATTGTTTTCATATGCAAATAATTTACCTCCCATGCTCTTGTACTGCTAGGAAGGGAACAGCATCAAGTTCAGTAGTGGGAAGGCAGAACTTCAAGGACAGCCCTTTAGAGACTAAAACCAGACAAGTTAAAATATGACCTGGAAAAAGTCCAGGATTTACTTTTTTTAATTCCCATCCAATGGTCCAGGCTCCACACAGTTAAATTAGAATCACCACAGTTTGTTAAACATTGAATGCCCCTCCCAAGAAGCAATGGAGTCTATAATTACTCCACAACAGGTCAAAAAACGTTCTTGTTTCACCAAGTTCAGTAATCATAAGTTGTAAAATTCTCTCACTCAGAGGTTGGAGCAATAAAATGCTTAGTACAAGGGCTGTAAATTAAAGTGCAAAGAGAAACAGATGAACTTTGGTAACAGCTATTGCTAACTGAAAAAAAATAAGGGAAACTCAAACTATGAAAATAATCACGACACAAAAGCAATTTATTTCAGTGAGGGACAAAAAAAAAGCAAAACAATAATGGCATGCCCAGCTCTTTTAACTCCACTCTCTGCTGCTCATTGTGCCGGTGTTTGTGGGATGAGATCTCCTCCCCAAGCTCATGGGTGTATTTATTCACCTTTGCTTGGGGTATGACTGTGCACACAAATTAGAGTGAGGCAAGAGTGGGTGGGGATTTACAGCATGTTAACTGCTCCCTGGAAACTGCATGCTGTGACCCTGTTTTCCTTGAGGAATACATGGCTTCTGCTCACTGCCAGCTACAGCCCTGGCTTACCTGACAAACTGTAAATCCACAAGCTCACTAGCCCCATGGCAACCTGCTCAAGTCCAGCACAAGTAAACTCGATGGCAGGTTTTCTGACTGAAGTACTCAATGATAACACCACACTGAGAGACAGGACAACCCTCTCTCTGTATAACCATCTGCTTCAGTTCTGCCTACAGCCCAGAGATGTTGTCATGCAATAAAACATGTTAAAAACTACTTATGACTCTCTCAAATCATTTTCAACAAGTGTTTTGATAAAGTTCAGTCTGTATCTTCTTTCACAGAGAATGGCTAAAAGGGGAGGAAAAAAATAAAGTACCTTTGAAGCCAAAACTGAAACAATTTTAGTGTAAACAGAGCTTCTTTCACAATGACTTGTGATTTCCTCTGAGCCCTTTCCAAATGCTACAAACTTGAGGGATTTGGCACAGTATGAAATTAGGTTTCCTCGCTGCTGTGCTGTAGTCTGGATGAGGAATTATTACAGTTTTTACACCTAATGCTCTTTATTTTAAGCGGCTTTGAATGCTGACAATAGATGTTCGAAAAATGCTGTCATTATCAGAACCACGGAGATGCATTTTCAGGTAGGTAAAGATGAGTGTGACAAACCTGTTACCAGCCCCACCCTCTGGAGTTACGACTAAGCCCTGGCAGAGAGGTGAGGATGCCACAACGTATCAGACAGGTTGGTTTCTATAATCCTCAAAGACACAAATAGAACATACATTAATTGCATGGGCATTTCTCTACTGTGGGCTACACCCTGTCTAGTTGTATGAACCTCTGAACCAACAGCCCCGTAGCTCTTAGTAGCTACTCTTACTTTCGAAGGTCTCCAACCTGCTAGAGGCCCAAGCTGTGGGTTTCTGAAGCCAAGGACAGCTTTGTCAGGGCTGCCACTGCCTCTGAACTAATTTGCATCTTCAGTGTGCATGAGAGTTTTGTCAATGCACAAGCACCGTATTATTAAAAAAATAAGTAATAATCTACAAACAGACCAAAAAGACCCAAACGTGTAAATAGCTTTTTTTTCCCCAGTGTTTGGAAGTAGTTAGACAGTTAGCAGAAAGTCATGACTGCTCATTTATTTTCTTATTGGCTTTATACTTGACCACTGCCAGACAGGCAAGACATTTAAGGTCTCCAGGACTCCAAATGTTCTCATTATTCAAATCAGGGCAAGTCAACAAGACTTACCTGTTTTCTGGTGGTTTTCAAACAGGCAGGAAAAATAAAATACTCAGAAGCACCAGTTTTATTACAGTCCTTTGAGCAGGACTGTAATGTGTTGATTTGTGACAACATGGAATCTTCAGAAACACATAATGGACAAGGTATGTACATAATTTCTCAATACAGTCATTTTCCTACAGTTCTTTCAAGGTTTCATTCTAAGCAGATGATGAAATCTGACAAAAAAAGTTGAATGCAAACATTCTGAAGCTGTCCTAATAAAAAGTTCCTGAGCAAGTCTATAATGTAATGATACATGTAGCAATGTCTGCTGTCCAAAATACCTGTTGGCACTTTCGAGCATCAGTGTTTCTGGTTGTTTCTGTCTTTGTCAGCCTTAGCCAGTTAAAGGTAATGAATTTTCAAAAGCCATTAATTTTGTTAGAAAAAGACTAATAAGACTATGCTTCACAATTTGGTATCATACATGACCTATTTTCTAGGGTTGAGACTCTGGTTTTGGGTGTACCCTCCTAAAGATAACCAATCAGGCTGCAGCCTCTGAAGAATCTCAGTTAGACTGAGATTGCCAAATAGCCCAGTGGCATTGATCACGCTCTCTCCACTCATCTCTCTGATCTGCTGACCACAGTGCATGTCACAGCCCCACCTTGCATCGTTTCCTGATACTTCACAAGTGACTCATACACCTTTGCGACTTTCTCTGAAAGTAGATTCTGTCCCCTTTCTATGCCTGGGGAGTTTCACAAAGCCCACTTACCTAATTTCTGGTGAACACCTGGAAATGACCTCACATCACATCCCAGTATCACACTAATTCTTACTGGCTTCAGAAAGAGCTGGATTTATCTCCTTGGATCCGATTCACTCAAGTCAACAGAAAATCTCCCTCTGGAGTCAATGCCTCTTGAGTATTTTAGTGAACTAATATTTTATTCTCCAAACAAATCTGGATCCGATGTAAATTACAGAGTAAAAGTAGAAAAATACAGATCACATGACTTTTCCCAATATAAGTTTACGTAATTTGTGTATGCAGAGTTTGGTGACCAAAACTTCTTTTCTTTTTTGCTATATAGTAGAGTCAGCAATGTGCCTGTAGCATTTTAATTATAATTTCTCTGAGCTGCAATTATGTTTAATAAGAGCAAACCACAACTAGCCTACACTGCAGTGCCTAATCAGCAGTCAGCTATTTGATAAGAGGAGGTATCTCCAACAATTGATAAAATTATCCTGTTTATAACCAATATGGGAGGCCTTACCTTTAGAGCTGTGTGCTGAGCAAAACTAATACAGAATAGCCATTGAATACGGTCACGTATTTCAGCACAAAGAGGTACAAGCACAACAAGAGGTACAAAAACAACGCTGTCTCCCAACCACCCAGTCACCAGGGTACCTGTGTAATAAACTTCAACACTCAGGCCCTTGTACCTGGTTAGCCTCATATGTCTGCTCCACTGGCTTTGATTGTACTGAGAAGCTGCCCTCGAAATAACCTGGAAAGAGAGTTAAGATTAACTCTGCTGTGAATGGTCCCTCATTTCCATTGCCTTCCTGGTGAATGACCTCACGCAGAGCAACTCTCCTTCAAAAATACTGGGCAACGTTTAAACAATAACTTCTTCACATTTGGATTTGTAAAACTAGGCACAGAGATTTACCTACAGAACAAGGATGAGAAGAAAGAAGACTAGCTGTACCCAGCCTGTTCTGTTCTTCAACATTTACATATTAAAAAAATAAATAAAGGCTAAATCCTATCATAAAATTTATTGGTCCTGGTTATCAAGGCTTACGTAGGTCAGCTTGGCAATTTGATAATGACAAAACAATTCTTCTCATCTCAAACAAACCAGTATTTTAACATGGAATAAGAGGTTCATAGTAAGGCAGACATTTCTGATCTTACTGATACTATTCATCTTTCTGGAAAGTGCCATCACTTGATGAAAGCAATGCTAGAAGTCCATATCTGAGACTTTAGTCTTCCCAAGCTTTCATATTGCTAGGCCAAGCTTTCCTTTTGAGTCTTTGACAAGCGTATCAGAAGAACATACTTATCAATCAGAAACCACACAAAACCAGAAAAAGAATCAAGATAAATGCTGCAAAACTCTGATTCAGGCTGCACCAGGAGCAAACCCAAGGAGCACTCCTTTAACTTGGACCCATCTAAGACAGCAGCAGGGCACTGGAGACAAAAACAACACACAAAACCAGGTGCAACAGAAACACAGCTGCACACAGAGACAAAAACACTAAGATAGTTCACTGGCACTTTCACTTCAAACACACCAAGGTTTTGAACAGTTTCTCTTACTGACGTCTGTTTGTGCAAAAGCAGAAACGTGTTTTTGCTGTGCAGTGAACTGGTAAGAGGAAGCTTCAAGTCTTTGGGTAGAATGTCATTCTGGTTTTATTTTGTACTAAAATAACTTGCTTTCCTAGGGTGCTAATATGTCTTTCAGAAAGATATATGCATATTTTTTAACTGAATAAATAAACTCAAGGTTCATAAAGCATTTCTGGTGCACCATACCCATCCTTTGTCTTCCATTTTGGGGTTGCTTTTACACTTTGGAAAGCCATCTTAAAGCCAGCAAGCGGCTTTTTCCCATGTTTCCTCCTCGGCGACCTGGCAGGGCTCTGGCACTACCTCCCCTTTTGTAGGTTCCCACAAAGCCGCGCTGCTCGGAGACAAAGCACTCGGGGCTTTGAGCGGGGAACTGAGGACACTGCAGCGCCAGGAGAGAATCTGCTGAGCAACCTTAAAGTAGAGACATCTAGTATGTATTATACAAAGGAACCGAAAAACGAAAATAAAACCAAAACGCGTAATCGGGAAAGATCTTTACGAAAGTGCTCACGCTATACGGATAAGAATTCTGGTTTTTAATTTACTGAGGAATTATCAGAACTTATGCCAAGTGCAGAGTTGCTCGCACGACACTCCCGGATGGGAACAGAGCTCGCTATAAAGGGCGAGTATTCCCTGATGACTCTCAGCTCGGCGAGAGAGGAGTGGTAACACCCCTGGCATGTCCCCAGGGACGAGCCGGGGGCCACCAGGCCAGGGCACAGCTCGGGACCGCCCCTCCACTCCAAAGGTCAGCGGCGGGCGCGGGCAGCCCCGAGCCGGGAGGGAGCGGGCTCGGCCCCCCTGCCCGTGACTCACGGGGCAATGACACCGGGAGCTCCCGGCCATGACTAACACTTTCCCCTCGACGGCGGGAACAGCAGCTGTCCCCCGGCGCCCCACGACAGCCCCGTTCCGCCGCCCCTCCGCCCGGGCGGGGCGGTTTCACAGCCGGGGTAAAAAGCGGGCAGGGCAGGGCCGCTCCCCCTCCCCATTGCCATTCCGCGGGACAGGCGCTGCCGGGGCCGGGCCGGGAGCGGGTCCCGCCCTGCCCCATCCAGTTTCGCCCAGCGGCGGGGGGAGGAGGAGGCGGCCCCGGTTTAAGAGCGCGCCCGGCGGGCCCGGGGGGAGGAGCCGCCGCTCCCCCCGCGCGTCCCAGGTGTAACCGGAGCCGGGAGGGCGCGGCCGCCACAGCACCTGCGGAACCTGTCGGGCGGCTCACTCCGCTCCTCTGCCGCTGCTGCAGCGCACGCAGCGCTCCGTCTGTGCCCGGACCCCGAGGACTTTCCCCGGCCGCCCCGCGCCCCGCCGCCGCCCCAGCCATGAAGCCGCTCTGCGGGGCCGCGCTGCTGCTGCTGGTGCTCTGCGCCGCCGCCACCGCCCAGAACCGTGAGTGCCCGCGCCCCTCTCCTGGCCGAGCCGCCCGGGCCCGGGACCCCCTCCCGGCCCCCGCTCTCGGTGGGGCCGCCCCGCCCCGCTGGGTGCCCCGTGCCCCAAACGGCGACACCGTTCCCCCGTCCCGTTCTCCGGGGGCAGGAGAGCCTGGCCCCGACGGCGCCCCTTTGTCCTCGCCCCCAGGGGAGAGCCGGGGCTGCGCAGAGAGCCCTGGCCGGGGAAGGAAGGGAGGGAGGGAGAGCAGGGGCTGCGGGCACGCCCCGCCCGGCCCGAGAGGGGCGGCTTTGTCCGGGGGCAGAGCGCGGGTGGCGGTGCCCCGCGGTGCCCGGCTCACGGCCCCGCTTCCCTTGCAGCCTGTGTCTGCGAGAAGAACAAGCGTGTCACCAACTGCAGGGAGGACAACGGGCGGTGCCGCTGCGACGCCATCGGGTCCGGCGTCTCCGTGGACTGCACCACCCGTGAGTAAAAGGGCACGGCCGGGTGGGTGGCACGGAAACGCGCTGGGGAATATGGGAGAATCACTGTTGAGTTCCCAGCAAACAATGGAGGCAAGGAAGGAGTCCTTCTTCCTGGTCTTCCAGGTCAACTGGTGTGGGAAGATACGTGTTCTCTGCTCGTGCTGATGTAGGCTCACGCCTCCTCCTCAATATTTGTTCTTTAGTGGCCAGAATTTCTTGGAAGATGAGTGTTTAGCTTCCTTGCAAGCACATATCCTCACTTTTCCTACAAATCTAGAGGGAAAGAGCCTTGTGACAAGACCTCACTCTGGGTTCAAGCTCAGCTAAGTTGTGAGCAGCCCTCTGGCTGTGAGAAATGGGAGCTGAGAGTCCTAAGGCTGGACTTGTTAGGCCTTTGCCTTGAGAGGCTGACATACCCCAGTTGTATTGATTTTATGCACCACCTACACATTAGACATCTGCTCTTCCATGAATCTGGTTGCTGCTGATGTCGCCTTGTGTTTGTACAGACTCAGAGCTCTCTTTTGGACGTGCGTGGTCTGATGCTGCGTAACGCGATTTTCTGGTTATTTCTAGTGACTTCAAAATGCCTGCTGATGAAAGCAGAAGTGACGGGCTCAAAATCGGGCCGTCGTGAGAAACCCAAAGATGCATTTGAAGATACCGATGGCCTCTATGATCCTGAGTGTGAAAACAGTGGTGCTTTCAAGGCGAAGCAGTGCAATGGAACCACCTGTTGGTGTGTGAACACAGCTGGAGTTAGAAGAACTGACAAACATGATGCAGACTTGAAGTGCAATCAATTAGTCAGAACGATGTAAGTCTTTCAGCTGGGTGTGCTGTGACATGAAAACATTCCTGTATGAGGCTCTGCCTCGTGTGAATGATGCACTGGGGATGAATGAAGATGGAGCAATCAACACTTGGTTACTGCTGGGTTTTTTCTTCAGAAGAAGGGGACATTGAATGGGTTTAGAAGAGACTTTCCTCGCCTTGGTTATGTCTCACTGTTCTGTCGTTTTAGCCTGGGGTTAGATTTTTTTGGGTATGTTTTATATGCATGTACTTCAAGAATATTCATTGTACTTCAGGTGGATCATTATTGAAATGAAACATGCTGAGAGAAGTGCTCCTCTGAACGCTGAATCTTTAAAGAAGTAAGTGATGATACCAATATGTCATGGTAGCGTACGCATGTCCTACTAGATATCTAGTGTATTTCTAAAGAGTTGCTAAAAGCATTGTCAGACCTGTGAACTCATTTGTAAGACATTTTGAAGCAAGTTGCAGATTCCTCATAGAGTTGCTTTAATTTGTATTGGAAACAAATTAACTGCTAAAGAGATTCCCTTCCATTTAAAATGGGTTGCTAGTTTTTTTCCCCCCTCATATCAGTGTACCAAAAGAAATGGAAGATAATGGATGAAACTGTTCAGAAAATAAGCTGACAAAAATGCCCGAAGGACTACATAGGAGCAGCAGGGGGAAATTGAGTTTAGCCTTTTTCTGTCTTAATTTTGTTAAAAGTGTACTTATAGCTATTAGATCAC
The DNA here is from genome assembly GCF_965231275.1 of Zosterops lateralis. Lineage (NCBI taxonomy): Eukaryota > Metazoa > Chordata > Aves > Passeriformes > Zosteropidae > Zosterops > Zosterops lateralis. Next base: position 23,660,989 of record NC_139764.1, read on the forward strand.
CTCCTTTCCAGAACAAAAGCTTCTGTCCTCTAGCTCTTCTTCTGAACTCTTCGCACTGCTAAAACTCTTGTCTAGCAGTTGGTGTGGTGCTGCATTTTAGACCAGTGATCAAAATGGTGTTGATTAATTCACCGGTGTTTTAGCTACTGCTGAACAGCACTGAGATAATGTCAAGGCCTTCTCAAACTCTGACTCTGCTGCCCCAGGGAGTAGGTTGGGGATGGGCAAGAGGCTGGGAAGGGGAGAGGGCTGACCTGAATTGACTGAACAGGTAGCCTGTATTGTATAATGCCACGTTAAACCATAAATCTGGGGGAAAGTCTTTTCCCCAAGTAGCCATTGCTCAGAGGTTGGCTGGACATTGATCTGTCAGTGATGACTGATTGCTTTGACATCACTTGAGGTTTTATATTTCCCCCACCCAGCCCTTTCACTTACCAGACTGTCTTTATTTGAACTGATGAGGGTTGTTCTGGTTTGGTTTTTTTTCCCCCCTTCCTTTTTCCCTTCTGATTCTCTTTCCGATCCTGCTCAGGGGAAGTGAGTGAGAGACTAGGTGAGGGTTTAGCTGCTGGCTGAGGTCCACCCAGCACAGAGACTGCAGAAGGAAACAATTATACTGGTCTTCCCTACTCCTCAAATGATATGTGTGAAATAATACTGGTTTTAACAGCTATGGCTTTCATATCCTTGCAGGTTTTTCACGGACACCATTACCAGTCGTTATCAGCTGAATAGCCGCTACATAACCAGTGTTCTGGTAAGAGGCACATAATGTTTAGTAAAGTATTAGAACTTCGTTTTGTTACAGCTTTAAAAACTCGTATTTGACTAATGCAATACTGCATGGGTTTCAGTAGAAGCTCTCAAAATAGTGAGCAGTTAGCACATAGCATATCTGAACAGAAATGCTGAGAAACTACACTGCTCTCCTCAGTCTGTAGATAACTTCTTTGCTTCGCTGAAAAAGTGGAATTTGAATCCTACTGTAAACAGTTGGCTTGAGTTCAAAAACCATAAACTTGATCCAGGATGCAAGTTCACAAACTGGATCATAATGTTTGGTGAATATTTGATAGCTGGATTTAAAGGACCTCCTTCTTAATACCACACCATGTTTTTATTGCAGTACGAAAACCCTTACATTACTATTGATTTGAAGCAAAATTCCTCAGACAAATCAGTTGGAGATGTGGATATAGCAGATGTGGCCTACTACTTTGAGAAAGATGTAAGTGTGTCACGGGTAAAGTCTGCCAGAGGCCGGGCGTGTGTCTTGCACTGCTCTTGGGAGTCTGGCTGTGTACTGGCTAAGGCAAGGTGAATTATTTCTGTGATGAGATAAATGCCTTCCTACAATGTCAACTAGCAAGTCTCTCTTTTCCTGTCTGTTTTAGGTGAAAGGTCAGTCCATCTTTCATAATAATGCCGGGATAAACATCAGCATTGACAATGAACCGGTGAAGCTGGAGAAGACAGTGGTCTACTATGTTGATGAAATAGCACCAGAGTTTTCCATGAAGTCTCTCACTCCTGGCCTTATTGCTGTCATTGTAGTGGTAGTAATAGCAATAGTGGCTGCAATTGTTGTTCTGGTAAGTTCTAATAAAGTTGCCAAGCAGAGTGGTATTGGTACAATTTGGGAAGCAACAACATACGTGTTTGGACTCTGATGGAAAGTCTCCCTTTGTGAATTGGTTGCTTCTTCAGACTTGGGAGATGGGAAATTGGTGATGGGCACACTGCCACTGTTCCAGGTTACAGCTGAAGGTGTCACCCGGAGAACAAGTGCTGGGGGCAATTCACAGAGGTGAACAAAGTACCTCCTGGTTTAAAGCAGTTCAGAGTGACAGACAAGCTCGTTTGTACCCACCTCACTTCTGAAGGATGGGGAACGGACAGCTTCAAGTCTTGTGTTTTTAAAGTCAAAACCAGATGAAGTTACTGTATTACTGTATACATAAACGGAAGTTACTGTATATCAAGACTTAAAAAATACTGTATCTTTCTCTTACAGGTCCTGACAAGGAGGAGGAAAGGGAAGTACGAGAAAGCTGAGGTAATTAATTTCTGTTTGTGGTGCTTGTGTGGGGAGGAGGTTGACCAGAATCCAGAAACTCCCAAGCTTGCTGTAGGTTAAAAACTCCCTTTGGGTGCTTCAGATGTGTTCAAGGAGACTGAAAGTATTCAAATTCCGTAGCTAGATTCACCTCGGTGTAGTTCTGCACTAGTTTCAAAGGCAGCTGGTGATCTGCTGCTTTTCTCAGGGCTGTGGGGTGGGGTTCGGTTTTCCTGCCAGTTCTATTTTACATATGTATAGCATAGGGCCTGCAATCCACAGGAAGTGCTGATAGTCTTGTTCTGTGACTAAGACCTTTACTGAGGTGTTTGCCTGGGTCTTCCAGGTTTCCTTTCAAGAGCTGCTTTCCAATGGAATAGCAAATGGTGCTTCAGGGGCTAGTGTGGAGCCTTTTGTGAAGGAATCCAAACAATGTTGTAGCTAAATAGTGTTGTCTGCTTCCTGCATGTACCCTAAGTCGTGCTTTTTTTTCTTTTTTAATCTGGTGGCTTTATGTTAGTGCTGCATCAAATCCATTTGCTAATGAAAATCTGGGCTGTTAAGTCCCAATGACTTACTGACTCTTGAAGTTTAGAAGTAGCACAGATGTTGATCTCCCTCTACCTTCTCTCCTCCAGATGAAGGAAATGAATGAAATGCATAGAGGACTGAATGCTTAACCATATCAACTGAAGACAAGCCAGATTCAAGCAAGAAGAAAACAGAAGCATTGGAGGCATGAATCCTAACTCAAGTTTCCTCCTGAAAGGGAGGCAATTGTGCTCACTAAATGATTGTTAAAACTCTTAGCAACCAAGAGTGGTAACCATTCAACTACTTTTACTGTTTGTTGAGAATTAAATGCCCCATTCTTACTCAAGTAAAACTTAACTATTGCTCCCTGATTTTTTTTGTTATCGATGATGAAATGAGTTGACAACTGCTGTTACTGGGGTTTTGGAGCATACGTGCATAAATGGTTATTTTACCCTTGTGGGAGTTTTATTGGAAGTAATGATTTTGTAGCCATGATGTTGTAATGAGACTTTTTCCTGTCTAAGTGAACACAGCGTTTTTATGGCAGTTTGTACATATTTGAAGTTGCTGTAACTTTTTTATGACTTGAATTAATAAAAACTTTGAAACAGGCTTCTAATTCTTCCACGGTGAAATGATAATCTGCTAAATCATCATGCTTCCAAATCTGTAGTTTGATTCCTTAAAGCATTGAACCTCAGCATACTTGAAAATATTCTAGATCTCCAATTAGCATTTTTTTTAGCCATCTACTATCTCAGTAGTATGATATTTTTTCTTGAAGCTGTGGAAAGTAAGCAACCAGAGTGAAATGCTACTATACAGATTGTTGTATAAAAAATGAACAGGCTGAGACTGCATAGACTGATGTTTCCAATGCTGTGTAAGTATTTAAAATAAGCCTCTGGCCCAGGACCTCTCTGGTGCAGGGTTGGGGGTGGGCAGGCCTGGCATCTGATGGTGGAGCTGGCAGAGGACAATTTACCCCATTACTGTGATTTTGTCTGTGGCAGAGCTGTTGCACAGCAAAAAGCCGTTTCTGCTGTCATTCCTGTTGTGTGCCATAGATGCTGAGCAGAGTTCACAGGCTCTCAGCCTCCCACAGCCTTCCCTGGACGTGAGAGCTTGCCTTGGCAGTCAGTTACCTGTGCCATGGATGTTGGCTGGCAATCCCTGCAGCGTGTCTGATTTATAAAGGAAATGCTGTAACTCGTGTTGCCAAAGAAATAATGAGATGCAAGATAAGGAACTGAATGACAAACCTTGTTACTAATGTGGTGCATGTTTTGACCCACCCTGGCTAGAACAGGAAAAGTAGGATAAACTACTAGAGGATATTCAAGGTCCTGTTCATGAAATTAAATGTGAAGTGTGCCCCATCAGTGTGCCTGCTAGATAGCACAGGGGAGTTGCTGAGCTGTGGTGCTGTCAGCTCCACTGTCACAGCTCACCAGTATCCCTTCTGCCCTTCAACAGGGTGGTACCTCGTGCATGCAGTGCCGTGTGGGATATTGCACAAAACTCCTGAAGCAGGGCATTTACTGGAATGTTTTGCAGCCTTTTCAGGCAGCTTTGTCAGTGCTGACTTCTGCAGGGCAGGCTCTCCCTCTGCTGATCTGTGCCATTCCCTCTCTCCCCAGGTATGTGGGCGCTCTGCTGTGGGGTGTGATGAATTTTGTACAATTCTGTTAAGCTGTTAACCAAATAAAGTCAAGTTTTCAGTGAGGTGGTCTTGTGTGGTGACTTGTGTGTGTTCTTGTCTTCCCCAGTGCTTCAGTCTCCTCCTCCTCCACTTCCTTAAACGTGTGCACTGTGGGAATCCTTGCCCTTTCTTTCTTCTCCCCAGTCTTCTAATGGCATTATTTCCTCTCCTCCTTCCCTCCCCCTTTCACACCGGGTTTCTGGCCTGTGGGCTGATGGAAAGAGCTGTTGTGTTCTGTGGCTGGGCTGGGGCTGCACCTGTGCAGGCTTGACTGGACGGGCTGGTGGCTGCTGTGTGGCCTGGACCTTGTCCCGATCGGTTTGTTTGAACATCATCTTCTCCCTGCTTTTCCCACACTACAGGGCGTTGTTAAAAATGGGCGGAGATAATATTTTTCTCCTTAAAATGCCTTTATTAATCAGCTCTTAGAATGGTGGCTCAAGGGATTTTGCAGCCCGATTCGCCCTTGAGGACGAGGATGAGTGTCACGTGTTTTCTCACTTCCGGGTCGGGGGTGTTACGTGTTTTCCCACTTCCGGGTCGGGGTGTCACGTGTTTTCCCACTTCCGGGTACGGAAGTCACGTGTTTCCCCACTTCCTAATATGGGAGTCACGTGTTTTCCCACTTCCGGGTACGGAAGTCACGTGTTTCCCCACTTCCTAATAGGGGAAGTCACGTGTTTTCCCACTTCCGGGTCGGGAAGTCACGTGTTTTCCCACTTCCGGGGTCGGGGAAGTCACGTGTTTTCCCACTTCCGGGTATGGGGAGTCACGTGCTTCCCCACTTCCGGGTCGGGAAGTCACGTGTTTTCCCACTTCCGGGTCGGGGAAGTCACGTGTTTTCCCACTTCCGGGTATGGGGAATCACGTGCTTCCCCACTTCCGGGTATGGAAGTCACGTGTTTTCCCACTTCCGGGTATGGAAGTCACGTGTTTTCCCACTTCCTAATATGGGACTCACGTGTTTTCCCATTTCCGGGTATGGGAGTCACGTATTTTCCCACTTCCGGGTATGGGAGTCACGTGTTTTCCCACTTCCGGGTATGAGAATCACGTGTTTTCCCACTTCCGGTATAGGAAGTCACGTGTTTTCCCACTTCCGGGTATGGGAGTCACGTGTTTTCCCACTTCCGGGTATGGGAGTCACGTGTTTTCCCACTTCCGGGTATGGGAGTCACGTGTTTTCCCATTTCCGGGTATGGGAGCCACGTGTTTCCCACTTCCGGGTCGGGAAGTCACGTGTTTTCCCACTTCCGGGTATGGGAGTCACGTGTTTTCCCACTTCCGGGTCGGGAAGTCACGTGTTTTCCCACTTCCGGGTATGGGAGTCACGTGTTTTCCCACTTCCTAATATGGGAGTCACGTGTTTTCCCACTTCCGGGTATGGGAGTCACGTGTTTTCCCACTTCCTAATATGGGAGTCACGTGTTTTCCCACTTCCGGGTATGGGAGTCACGTGTTTTCCCACTTCCTAATATGGGAGTCACGTGTTTTCCCACTTCCTAATATGGGAAGTCACGTGTTTTCCCACTTCCTAATATGGGAGTCACGTGTTTTCCCACTTCCTAATATGGGAGTCACGTGTTTTCCCACTTCCGGGTATGGGAGTCACGTGTTTTCCCACTTCCTAATATGGGAGTCACGTGTTTTCCCACTTCCGGGTCGGGAAGTCACGTGTTTTCCCACTTCCGGGTATGGGAGTCACGTGTTTTCCCACTTCCTAATATGGGAGTCACGTGTTTTCCCACTTCCGGGTATAAGAGTCACGTGTTTTCCCACTTCCGGGTATGGGAGTCACGTGTTTTCTCACTTCCTAATATGGGAGTCACGTGTTTTCCCACTTCCGGGTCGGGAAGTCACGTGTTTTCCCACTTCCGGGTATGGGAAGTCACGTGTTTTCCCACTTCCTAATATGGGAGTCACGTGTTTTCCCACTTCCGGGTATGGGAGTCACGTGTTTTCCCACTTCCTAATATGGGAGTCACGTGTTTTCCCACTTCCGGGTATGGGAAGTCACGTGTTTTCCCACTTCCTAATATGGGAGTCACGTGTTTTCCCACTTCCGGGTATGGGAGTCACGTGTTTTCCCACTTCCGGGTCGGGAAGTCACGTGTTTTCCCACTTCCGGGTATGGGAGTCACGTGTTTTCCCACTTCCTAATATGGGAGTCACGTGTTTTCCCACTTCCGGGTCGGGAAGTCACGTGTTTTCCCACTTCCGGGTATGGGAGTCACGTGTTTTCCCACTTCCTAATATGGGAGTCACGTGTTTCCCCACTTCCGGGTATGGGAGTCACGTGTTTTCCCACTTCCGGGTCGGGAAGTCACGTGTTTTCCCACTTCCGGGTCGGGAAGTCACGTGTTTTCCCACTTCCTAATATGGGAAGTCACATGTTTTCCCACTTCCGGGTATGGGAGTCACGTGTTTTCCCACTTCCGGGTATGGGAGTCACGTGTTTTCTCACTTCCTAATATGGGAAGTCACGTGTTTTCCCACTTCCGGGTCGGGGAGTCACGTGTTTTCCCACTTCCGGGTATGGGAGTCACGTGTTTTCCCACTTCCTAATATGGGAGTCACGTGTTTTCCCACTTCCGGGTCGGGAAGTCACGTGTTTTCCCACTTCCGGGTCGGGAAGTCACGTGTTTTCCCACTTCCGGGTATGGGAGTCACGTGTTTTCCCACTTCCTAATATGGGAGTCACGTGTTTTCCCACTTCCGGGTCGGGAAGTCACGTGTTTTCCCACTTCCTAATATGGGAGTCACGTGTTTTCCCGCTTCCGGGTCGGGAAGTCACGTGTTTCCCCACTTCCGGGTATGGGAGTCACGTGTTTTCCCACTTCCGGGTATGGGAAGTCACGTGTTTTCCCACTTCCTAATATGGGAGTCACGTGTTTTCCCACTTCCGGGTATGGGAGTCACGTGTTTTCCCACTTCCGGGTATGGGAGTCACGTGTTTTCCCACTTCCTAATATGGGAGTCACGTGTTTTCCCACTTCCGGGTATGGGAAGTCACGTGTTTTCCCACTTCCGGGTATGGGAGTCACGTGTTTTCCCACTTCCGGGTATGGGAGTCACGTGTTTTCTCACTTCCTAATATGGGAGTCACGTGTTTTCCCACTTCCGGGTCGGGAAGTCACGTGTTTTCCCACTTCCGGGTATGGGAGTCACGTGTTTTCCCACTTCCTAATATGGGAGTCACGTGTTTTCCCACTTCCTAATATGGGAGTCACGTGTTTTCCCACTTCCGGGTCGGGAAGTCACGTGTTTTCCCACTTCCTAATATGGGAGTCACGTGTTTTCCCACTTCCGGGTCGGGAAGTCACGTGTTTTCCCACTTCCGGGTATGGGAGTCACGTGTTTTCCCACTTCCTAATATGGGAGTCACGTGTTTTCCCACTTCCTAATATGGGAGTCACGTGTTTTCCCACTTCCGGGTATGGGAGTCACGTGTTTTCCCACTTCCGGGTCGGGAAGTCACGTGTTTTCCCACTTCCTAATATGGGAGTCACGTGTTTTCCCATTTCCTAATATGGGAGTCACGTGTTTTCCCACTTCCGGGTCGGGAAGTCACGTGTTTTCCCACTTCCGGGTATGGGAAGTCACGTGTTTTCCCACTTCCGGGTATGGGAGTCACGTGTTTTCCCACTTCCTAATATGGGAGTCACGTGTTTTCCCACTTCCGGGTCGGGAAGTCACGTGTTTTCCCACTTCCTAATATGGGAGTCACGTGTTTTCCCATTTCTGGGTACGGAAGTCACGTGTTTTCCCACTTCCTAATATGGGAGTCACGTGTTTTCCCACTTCCTAATATGGGAGTCACGTGTTTTCCCATTTCCGGGTATGGGAGTCACGTGTTTTCCCACTTCCTAATATGGGAGTCACGTGTTTTCCCACTTCCGGGTCGGGAAGTCACGTGTTTTCCCACTTCCGGGTATGGGAAGTCACGTGTTTTCCCACTTCCTAATATGGGAGTCACGTGTTTTCCCACTTCCGGGTCGGGAAGTCACGTGTTTTCCCACTTCCGGGTATGGAAGTCACGTGTTTTCCCACTTCCGGGTCGGGAAGTCACGTGTTTTCCCACTTCCTAATATGGGAAGTCACGTGTTTTCCCACTTCCGGGTCGGGAAGTCACGTGTTTTCCCACTTCCGGGTATGGGAGTCACGTGTTTTCCCAATTCCTAATATGGGAGTCATGTGTTTTCCCACTTCCTAATATGGGAGTCACGTGTTTTCCCACTTCCGGGTCGGGAAGTCACGTGTTTTCCCACTTCCGGGTATGGGAGTCACGTGTTTTCCCACTTCCTAATATGGGAGTCACGTGTTTTCCCACTTCCGGGTATGGGAGTCACGTGTTTTCCCACTTCCTAATATGGGCGTCACGTGTTTCCCCACTTCCTAATATGGGAAGTCACGTGTTTTCCCACTTCCGGGTATGGGAGTCACGTGTTTTCCCACTTCCGGGTATGGGAGTCACGTGTTTTCCCACTTCCTAATATGGGAGTCACGTGTTTTCCCACTTCCGGGTATGGGAGTCACGTGTTTTCCCACTTCCGGGTATGGGAGTCACGTGTTTTCCCACTTCCGGGTATGGGAGTCACGTGTTTTCCCACTTCCTAATATGGGAAGTCACGTGTTTTCCCACTTCCGGGTATGGGAGTCACGTGTTTTCCCAATTCCTAATATGGGAGTCACGTGTTTTCCCACTTCCGGGTATGGGAGTCACGTGTTTTCTCACTTCCGGGTATGGGAAGTCACGTGTTTTCCCACTTCCTAATATGGGAGTCACGTGCTTTCCCACTTCCGGGTCGGGAAGTCACGTGTTTTCCCACTTCCGGGTATGGGAGTCACGTGTTTTCCCACTTCCGGGTATGGGAGTCACGTGTTTTCCCACTTCCTAATATGGGAGTCACGTGTTTTCCCACTTCCAGGTCGGGAAGTCACGTGTTTTCCCACTTCCGGGTATGGGAGTCACGTGTTTTCCCACTTCCGGGTCGGGAAGTCACGTGTTTTCCCACTTCCTAATATGGGAGTCACGTGTTTTCCCACTTCCTAATATGGGAGTCACGTGTTTTCCCACTTCCGGGTATGGGAGTCACGTGTTTTCCCACTTCCTAATATGGGAGTCACGTGTTTTCCCACTTCCGGGTCGGGAAGTCACGTGTTTTCCCACTTCCGGGTCGGGAAGTCACGTGTTTTCCCACTTCCTAATATGGGAGTCACGTGTTTTCCCACTTCCGGGTATGGAAGTCACGTGTTTTCCCACTTCCGGGTCGGGAAGTCACGTGTTTTCCCACTTCCTAATATGGGAGTCACGTGTTTTCCCACTTCCTAATATGGGAGTCACGTGTTTTCCCACTTCCGGGTATGGAAGTCACGTGTTTTCCCACTTCCTAATATGGGAGTCACGTGTTTTCCCACTTCCGGGTCGGGAAGTCACGTGTTTTCCCACTTCCGGGTCGGGAAGTCACGTGTTTTCCCACTTCCGGGTATGGGAGTCACGTGTTTTCCCACTTCCGGGTCGGGAAGTCACGTGTTTTCCCACTTCCGGGTATGGGAGTCACGTGTTTTCCCACTTCCGGGTCGGGGAAGTCACGTGTTTTCCCACTTCCGGGTATGGGAAGTCACGTGTTTTCCCACTTCCGGGTATGGGAAGTCACGTGTTTTCCCACTTCCGGGTATGGGAAGTCACGTGTTTTCCCACTTCCGGGTATGGGAAGTCACGTGTTTTCCCACTTCCTAATATGGGAGTCACGTGTTTTCCCACTTCCGGGTCGGGAAGTCACGTGTTTTCCCACTTCCGGGTATGGAAGTCACGTGTTTTCCCACTTCCTAATATGGGAGTCACGTGTTTTACCACTTCCGGGTCGGGAAGTCACGTGTTTTCCCACTTCCGGGTATGGGAGTCACGTGTTTTCCCACTTCCGGGTCGGGAAGTCACGTGTTTTCCCACTTCCGGGTATGGGAAGTCACGTGTTTTCCCACTTCCTAATATGGGAGTCACGTGTTTTCCCATTTCCTAATATGGGAGTCACGTGTTTTCCCACTTCCGGGTCGGGAAGTCACGTGTTTTCCCACTTCCGGGTATGGGAAGTCACGTGTTTTCCCACTTCCGGGTATGGGAGTCACGTGTTTTCCCACTTCCTAATATGGGAGTCACGTGTTTTCCCACTTCCTAATATGGGAGTCACGTGTTTTCCCACTTCCGGGTCGGGAAGTCACGTGTTTTCCCACTTCCTAATATGGGAGTCACGTGTTTTCCCACTTCCGGGTCGGGAAGTCACGTGTTTTCCCACTTCCGGGTATGGGAAGTCACGTGTTTTCCCACTTCCGGGTATGGGAGTCACGTGTTTTCCCACTTCCTAATATGGGAGTCACGTGTTTTCCCACTTCCGGGTCGGGAAGTCACGTGTTTTCCCACTTCCGGGTCGGGAAGTCACGTGTTTTCCCACTTCCTAATATGGGAGTCACGTGTTTTCCCATTTCCTAATATGGGAGTCACGTGTTTTCCCACTTCCGGGTATGGGAAGTCACGTGTTTTCCCACTTCCTAATATGGGAGTCACGTGTTTTCCCACTTCCGGGTCGGGAAGTCACGTGTTTTCCCACTTCCGGGTATGGAAGTCACGTGTTTTCCCACTTCCTAATATGGGAGTCACATGTTTTACCACTTCCGGGTCGGGAAGTCACATGTTTTCCCACTTCCGGGTATGGGAGTCACGTGTTTTCCCACTTCCGGGTCGGGAAGTCACGTGTTTTCCCACTTCCGGGTATGGGAGTCACGTGTTTTCCCACTTCCGGGTATGGGAGTCACGTGTTTTCCCACTTCCGGGTATGGGAGTCACGTGTTTTCCCACTTCCTAATATGGGAGTCACGTGTTTTCCCACTTCCTAATATGGGAGTCACGTGTTTTCCCACTTCCGGGTCGGGAAGTCACGTGTTTTCCCACTTCCGGGTATGGGAGTCACGTGTTTTCCCACTTCCGGGTATGGGAGTCACGTGTTTTCCCACTTCCTAATATGGGAGTCACGTGTTTTCCCATTTCCTAATATGGGAGTCACGTGTTTTCCCACTTCCGGGTACGGGGAGTCACGTGTTTTCCCACTTCCTAATATGGGAAGTCACGTGTTTTCCCACTTCCGGGTATGGGAGTCACGTGTTTTCCCACTTCCTAATATGGGAGTCACGTGTTTTCCCACTTCCGGGTATGGGAAGTCACGTGTTTTCCCACTTCCGGGTATGGGAGTCACGTGTTTTCCCACTTCCTAATATGGGAAGTCACGTGTTTTCCCACTTCCTAATATGGGAGTCACGTGTTTTCCCACTTCCTAATATGGGAGTCACGTGTTTTCCCACTTCCGGGTCGGGAAGTCACGTGTTTTCCCACTTCCTAATATGGGAGTCACGTGTTTTCCCACTTCCTAATATGGGAGTCACGTGTTTTCCCACTTCCGGGTCGGGAAGTCACGTGTTTTCCCATTTCCTAATATGGGAGTCACGTGTTTTCCCACTTCCGGGTATGGGAGTCACGTGTTTTCCCACTTCCTAATATGGGAGTCACGTGTTTTCCCACTTCCTAATATGGGAGTCACGTGTTTTCCCACTTCCGGGTCGGGAAGTCACGTGTTTTCCCACTTCCGGGTACGGAAGTCACGTGTTTTCCCACTTCCGGGTATGGGAGTCACGTGTTTTCCCACTTCCGGGTCGGGAAGTCACGTGTTTTCCCACTTCCGGGTACGGGGAGTCACGTGTTTTCCCACTTCCTAATATGGGAGTCACGTGTTTTCCCACTTCCGGGTATGGGAGTCACGTGTTTTCCCACTTCCGGGTATGGGAGTCACGTGTTTTCCCACTTCCTAATATGGGAAGTCACGTGTTTTCCCACTTCCTAATATGGGAGTCACGTGTTTTCCCACTTCCGGGTATGGGAAGTCACGTGTTTTCCCACTTCCGGGTACGGAAGTCACGTGTTTTCCCACTTCCGGGTATGGGAGTCACGTGTTTTCCCACTTCCGGGTCGGGAAGTCACGTGTTTTCCCACTTCCGGGTACGGGAAGTCACGTGTTTTCCCACTTCCTAATATGGGAGTCACGTGTTTTCCCACTTCCTAATATGGGAGTCACGTGTTTTCCCACTTCCGGGTATGGGAGTCACGTGTTTTCCCACTTCCTAATATGGGAGTCACGTGTTTTCCCACTTCCGGGTATGGGAAGTCACGTGTTTTCCCACTTCCGGGTCGGGAAGTCACGTGTTTTCCCACTTCCGGGTATGGGAAGTCACGTGTTTTCCCACTTCCGGGTATGGGAGTCACGTGTTTTCCCACTTCCGGGTATGGGAGTCACGTGTTTTCCCACTTCCTAATATGGGAGTCACGTGTTTTCCCACTTCCGGGTATGGGAGTCACGTGTTTTCCCACTTCCGGGTCGGGAAGTCACGTGTTTTCCCACTTCCGGGTATGGGAGTCACGTGTTTTCCCACTTCCTAATATGGGAGTCACGTGTTTTCCCACTTCCTAATATGGGAGTCACGTGTTTTCCCACTTCCGGGTCGGGAAGTCACGTGTTTTCCCACTTCCGGGTATGGGAGTCACGTGTTTTCCCACTTCCGGGTATGGGAGTCACGTGTTTTCCCACTTCCTAATATGGGAGTCACGTGTTTTCCCATTTCCTAATATGGGAGTCACGTGTTTTCCCACTTCCGGGTATGGGAGTCACGTGTTTTCCCACTTCCTAATATGGGAAGTCACGTGTTTTCCCACTTCCGGGTATGGGAGTCACGTGTTTTCCCACTTCCTAATATGGGAGTCACGTGTTTTCCCACTTCCGGGTATGGGAAGTCACGTGTTTTCCCACTTCCGGGTATGGGAGTCACGTGTTTTCCCACTTCCTAATATGGGAAGTCACGTGTTTTCCCACTTCCTAATATGGGAGTCACGTGTTTTCCCACTTCCTAATATGGGAGTCACGTGTTTTCCCACTTCCGGGTCGGGAAGTCACGTGTTTTCCCACTTCCTAATATGGGAGTCACGTGTTTTCCCACTTCCTAATATGGGAGTCACGTGTTTTCCCACTTCCGGGTCGGGAAGTCACGTGTTTTCCCATTTCCTAATATGGGAGTCACGTGTTTTCCCACTTCCGGGTATGGGAGTCACGTGTTTTCCCACTTCCTAATATGGGAGTCACGTGTTTTCCCACTTCCGGGTATGGGAGTCACGTGTTTTCCCACTTCCGGGTCGGGAAGTCACGTGTTTTCCCACTTCCGGGTACGGAAGTCACGTGTTTTCCCACTTCCGGGTATGGGAGTCACGTGTTTTCCCACTTCCGGGTCGGGAAGTCACGTGTTTTCCCACTTCCGGGTACGGGGAGTCACGTGTTTTCCCACTTCCTAATATGGGAGTCACGTGTTTTCCCACTTCCGGGTATGGGAGTCACGTGTTTTCCCACTTCCGGGTATGGGAGTCACGTGTTTTCCCACTTCCGGGTATGGGAGTCACGTGTTTTCCCACTTCCTAATATGGGAAGTCACGTGTTTTCCCACTTCCTAATATGGGAGTCACGTGTTTTCCCACTTCCGGGTATGGGAAGTCACGTGTTTTCCCACTTCCGGGTACGGAAGTCACGTGTTTTCCCACTTCCGGGTATGGGAGTCACGTGTTTTCCCACTTCCGGGTCGGGAAGTCACGTGTTTTCCCACTTCCGGGTACGGGAAGTCACGTGTTTTCCCACTTCCTAATATGGGAGTCACGTGTTTTCCCACTTCCTAATATGGGAGTCACGTGTTTTCCCACTTCCGGGTATGGGAGTCACGTGTTTTCCCACTTCCTAATATGGGAGTCACGTGTTTTCCCACTTCCTAATATGGGAAGTCACGTGTTTTCCCACTTCCGGGTATGGGAGTCACGTGTTTTCCCACTTCCTAATATGGGAGTCACGTGTTTTCCCACTTCCGGGTCGGGAAGTCACGTGTTTTCCCACTTCCTAATATGGGAGTCACGTGTTTTCCCACTTCCGGGTCGGGAAGTCACGTGTTTTCCCACTTCCGGGTATGGGAGTCACGTGTTTTCCCACTTCCGGGTATGGGAGTCACGTGTTTTCCCACTTCCGGGTATGGGAGTCACGTGTTTTCCCACTTCCGGGTATGGAAGTCACGTGTTTTCCCACTTCCGGGTATGGGAAGTCACGTGTTTTCCCACTTCCGGGTACGGAAGTCACGTGTTTTCTCACTTCCTAATATGGGAGTCACGTGTTTTCCCACTTCCGGGTCGGGAAGTCACGTGTTTTCCCACTTCCGGGTATGGGAGTCACGTGTTTTCCCACTTCCTAATATGGGAGTCACGTGTTTTCCCACTTCCGGGTCGGGAAGTCACGTGTTTTCCCACTTCCGGGTATGGGAGTCACGTGTTTTCCCACTTCCGGGTATGGGAGTCACGTGTTTTCCCGCTTCCGGGTCGGGAAGTCACGTGTTTTCCCACTTCCGGGTATGGGAGTCACGTGTTTTCCCACTTCCGGGTATGGGAAGTCACGTGTTTTCCCACTTCCTAATATGGGAGTCACGTGTTTTCCCACTTCCGGGTATGGGAGTCACGTGTTTTCCCACTTCCGGGTATGGGAGTCACGTGTTTTCCCACTTCCGGGTATGGGAGTCACGTGTTTTCCCACTTCCTAATATGGGAGTCACGTGTTTTCCCGCTTCCGGGTCGGGAAGTCACGTGTTTCCCCACTTCCGGGTATGGGAGTCACGTGTTTTCCCACTTCCGGGTATGGGAAGTCACGTGTTTTCCCACTTCCTAATATGGGAGTCACGTGTTTTCCCACTTCCGGGTATGGGAGTCACGTGTTTTCCCACTTCCGGGTATGGGAGTCACGTGTTTTCCCACTTCCTAATATGGGAGTCACGTGTTTTCCCACTTCCGGGTATGGGAAGTCACGTGTTTTCCCACTTCCGGGTATGGGAGTCACGTGTTTTCCCACTTCCGGGTATGGGAGTCACGTGTTTTCTCACTTCCTAATATGGGAGTCACGTGTTTTCCCACTTCCGGGTCGGGAAGTCACGTGTTTTCCCACTTCCGGGTATGGGAGTCACGTGTTTTCCCACTTCCTAATATGGGAGTCACGTGTTTTCCCACTTCCTAATATGGGAGTCACGTGTTTTCCCACTTCCGGGTCGGGAAGTCACGTGTTTTCCCACTTCCTAATATGGGAGTCACGTGTTTTCCCACTTCCGGGTCGGGAAGTCACGTGTTTTCCCACTTCCGGGTATGGGAGTCACGTGTTTTCCCACTTCCTAATATGGGAGTCACGTGTTTTCCCACTTCCTAATATGGGAGTCACGTGTTTTCCCACTTCCGGGTATGGGAGTCACGTGTTTTCCCACTTCCGGGTCGGGAAGTCACGTGTTTTCCCACTTCCTAATATGGGAGTCACGTGTTTTCCCATTTCCTAATATGGGAGTCACGTGTTTTCCCACTTCCGGGTCGGGAAGTCACGTGTTTTCCCACTTCCGGGTATGGGAAGTCACGTGTTTTCCCACTTCCGGGTATGGGAGTCACGTGTTTTCCCACTTCCTAATATGGGAGTCACGTGTTTTCCCACTTCCGGGTCGGGAAGTCACGTGTTTTCCCACTTCCTAATATGGGAGTCACGTGTTTTCCCATTTCTGGGTACGGAAGTCACGTGTTTTCCCACTTCCTAATATGGGAGTCACGTGTTTTCCCACTTCCTAATATGGGAGTCACGTGTTTTCCCATTTCCGGGTATGGGAGTCACGTGTTTTCCCACTTCCTAATATGGGAGTCACGTGTTTTCCCACTTCCGGGTCGGGAAGTCACGTGTTTTCCCACTTCCGGGTATGGGAAGTCACGTGTTTTCCCACTTCCTAATATGGGAGTCACGTGTTTTCCCACTTCCGGGTCGGGAAGTCACGTGTTTTCCCACTTCCGGGTATGGAAGTCACGTGTTTTCCCACTTCCGGGTCGGGAAGTCACGTGTTTTCCCACTTCCTAATATGGGAAGTCACGTGTTTTCCCACTTCCGGGTCGGGAAGTCACGTGTTTTCCCACTTCCGGGTATGGGAGTCACGTGTTTTCCCAATTCCTAATATGGGAGTCATGTGTTTTCCCACTTCCTAATATGGGAGTCACGTGTTTTCCCACTTCCGGGTCGGGAAGTCACGTGTTTTCCCACTTCCGGGTATGGGAGTCACGTGTTTTCCCACTTCCTAATATGGGAGTCACGTGTTTTCCCACTTCCGGGTATGGGAGTCACGTGTTTTCCCACTTCCTAATATGGGCGTCACGTGTTTCCCCACTTCCTAATATGGGAAGTCACGTGTTTTCCCACTTCCGGGTATGGGAGTCACGTGTTTTCCCACTTCCGGGTATGGGAGTCACGTGTTTTCCCACTTCCTAATATGGGAGTCACGTGTTTTCCCACTTCCGGGTATGGGAGTCACGTGTTTTCCCACTTCCGGGTATGGGAGTCACGTGTTTTCCCACTTCCGGGTATGGGAGTCACGTGTTTTCCCACTTCCTAATATGGGAAGTCACGTGTTTTCCCACTTCCGGGTATGGGAGTCACGTGTTTTCCCAATTCCTAATATGGGAGTCACGTGTTTTCCCACTTCCGGGTATGGGAGTCACGTGTTTTCTCACTTCCGGGTATGGGAAGTCACGTGTTTTCCCACTTCCTAATATGGGAGTCACGTGCTTTCCCACTTCCGGGTCGGGAAGTCACGTGTTTTCCCACTTCCGGGTATGGGAGTCACGTGTTTTCCCACTTCCGGGTATGGGAGTCACGTGTTTTCCCACTTCCTAATATGGGAGTCACGTGTTTTCCCACTTCCAGGTCGGGAAGTCACGTGTTTTCCCACTTCCGGGTATGGGAGTCACGTGTTTTCCCACTTCCGGGTCGGGAAGTCACGTGTTTTCCCACTTCCTAATATGGGAGTCACGTGTTTTCCCACTTCCTAATATGGGAGTCACGTGTTTTCCCACTTCCGGGTATGGGAGTCACGTGTTTTCCCACTTCCTAATATGGGAGTCACGTGTTTTCCCACTTCCGGGTCGGGAAGTCACGTGTTTTCCCACTTCCGGGTCGGGAAGTCACGTGTTTTCCCACTTCCTAATATGGGAGTCACGTGTTTTCCCACTTCCGGGTATGGAAGTCACGTGTTTTCCCACTTCCGGGTCGGGAAGTCACGTGTTTTCCCACTTCCTAATATGGGAGTCACGTGTTTTCCCACTTCCTAATATGGGAGTCACGTGTTTTCCCACTTCCGGGTATGGAAGTCACGTGTTTTCCCACTTCCTAATATGGGAGTCACGTGTTTTCCCACTTCCGGGTCGGGAAGTCACGTGTTTTCCCACTTCCGGGTCGGGAAGTCACGTGTTTTCCCACTTCCGGGTATGGGAGTCACGTGTTTTCCCACTTCCGGGTCGGGAAGTCACGTGTTTTCCCACTTCCGGGTATGGGAGTCACGTGTTTTCCCACTTCCGGGTCGGGGAAGTCACGTGTTTTCCCACTTCCGGGTATGGGAAGTCACGTGTTTTCCCACTTCCGGGTATGGGAAGTCACGTGTTTTCCCACTTCCGGGTATGGGAAGTCACGTGTTTTCCCACTTCCGGGTATGGGAAGTCACGTGTTTTCCCACTTCCTAATATGGGAGTCACGTGTTTTCCCACTTCCGGGTCGGGAAGTCACGTGTTTTCCCACTTCCGGGTATGGAAGTCACGTGTTTTCCCACTTCCTAATATGGGAGTCACGTGTTTTACCACTTCCGGGTCGGGAAGTCACGTGTTTTCCCACTTCCGGGTATGGGAGTCACGTGTTTTCCCACTTCCGGGTCGGGAAGTCACGTGTTTTCCCACTTCCGGGTATGGGAAGTCACGTGTTTTCCCACTTCCTAATATGGGAGTCACGTGTTTTCCCATTTCCTAATATGGGAGTCACGTGTTTTCCCACTTCCGGGTCGGGAAGTCACGTGTTTTCCCACTTCCGGGTATGGGAAGTCACGTGTTTTCCCACTTCCGGGTATGGGAGTCACGTGTTTTCCCACTTCCTAATATGGGAGTCACGTGTTTTCCCACTTCCTAATATGGGAGTCACGTGTTTTCCCACTTCCGGGTCGGGAAGTCACGTGTTTTCCCACTTCCTAATATGGGAGTCACGTGTTTTCCCACTTCCGGGTCGGGAAGTCACGTGTTTTCCCACTTCCGGGTATGGGAAGTCACGTGTTTTCCCACTTCCGGGTATGGGAGTCACGTGTTTTCCCACTTCCTAATATGGGAGTCACGTGTTTTCCCACTTCCGGGTCGGGAAGTCACGTGTTTTCCCACTTCCGGGTCGGGAAGTCACGTGTTTTCCCACTTCCGGGTCGGGAAGTCACGTGTTTTCCCACTTCCGGGTATGGGAGTCACGTGTTTTCCCACTTCCGGGTCGGGAAGTCACGTGTTTTCCCACTTCCGGGTATGGGAAGTCACGTGTTTTCCCACTTCCGGGTATGGGAAGTCACGTGTTTTCCCACTTCCTAATATGGGAGTCACGTGTTTTCCCACTTCCGGGTATGGGAAGTCACGTGTTTTCCCACTTCCGGGTATGGGAAGTCACGTGTTTTCCCACTTCCTAATATGGGAGTCACGTGTTTTCCCACTTCCGGGTCGGGAAGTCACGTGTTTTCCCACTTCCGGGTATGGAAGTCACGTGTTTTCCCACTTCCTAATATGGGAGTCACATGTTTTACCACTTCCGGGTCGGGAAGTCACATGTTTTCCCACTTCCGGGTATGGGAGTCACGTGTTTTCCCACTTCCGGGTCGGGAAGTCACGTGTTTTCCCACTTCCGGGTATGGGAGTCACGTGTTTTCCCACTTCCGGGTATGGGAGTCACGTGTTTTCCCACTTCCGGGTATGGGAGTCACGTGTTTTCCCACTTCCTAATATGGGAGTCACGTGTTTTCCCACTTCCTAATATGGGAGTCACGTGTTTTCCCACTTCCGGGTCGGGAAGTCACGTGTTTTCCCACTTCCGGGTATGGGAGTCACGTGTTTTCCCACTTCCGGGTATGGGAGTCACGTGTTTTCCCACTTCCTAATATGGGAGTCACGTGTTTTCCCATTTCCTAATATGGGAGTCACGTGTTTTCCCACTTCCGGGTACGGGGAGTCACGTGTTTTCCCACTTCCTAATATGGGAAGTCACGTGTTTTCCCACTTCCGGGTATGGGAGTCACGTGTTTTCCCACTTCCTAATATGGGAGTCACGTGTTTTCCCACTTCCGGGTATGGGAAGTCACGTGTTTTCCCACTTCCGGGTATGGGAGTCACGTGTTTTCCCACTTCCTAATATGGGAAGTCACGTGTTTTCCCACTTCCTAATATGGGAGTCACGTGTTTTCCCACTTCCTAATATGGGAGTCACGTGTTTTCCCACTTCCGGGTCGGGAAGTCACGTGTTTTCCCACTTCCTAATATGGGAGTCACGTGTTTTCCCACTTCCTAATATGGGAGTCACGTGTTTTCCCACTTCCGGGTCGGGAAGTCACGTGTTTTCCCATTTCCTAATATGGGAGTCACGTGTTTTCCCACTTCCGGGTATGGGAGTCACGTGTTTTCCCACTTCCTAATATGGGAGTCACGTGTTTTCCCACTTCCGGGTATGGGAGTCACGTGTTTTCCCACTTCCGGGTCGGGAAGTCACGTGTTTTCCCACTTCCGGGTACGGAAGTCACGTGTTTTCCCACTTCCGGGTATGGGAGTCACGTGTTTTCCCACTTCCTAATATGGGAAGTCACGTGTTTTCCCACTTCCGGGTACGGGGAGTCACGTGTTTTCCCACTTCCTAATATGGGAGTCACGTGTTTTCCCACTTCCGGGTATGGGAGTCACGTGTTTTCCCACTTCCGGGTATGGGAGTCACGTGTTTTCCCACTTCCTAATATGGGAAGTCACGTGTTTTCCCACTTCCTAATATGGGAGTCACGTGTTTTCCCACTTCCGGGTATGGGAAGTCACGTGTTTTCCCACTTCCGGGTACGGAAGTCACGTGTTTTCCCACTTCCGGGTATGGGAGTCACGTGTTTTCCCACTTCCGGGTCGGGAAGTCACGTGTTTTCCCACTTCCGGGTACGGGAAGTCACGTGTTTTCCCACTTCCTAATATGGGAGTCACGTGTTTTCCCACTTCCTAATATGGGAGTCACGTGTTTTCCCACTTCCGGGTATGGGAGTCACGTGTTTTCCCACTTCCTAATATGGGAGTCACGTGTTTTCCCACTTCCGGGTATGGGAAGTCACGTGTTTTCCCACTTCCGGGTCGGGAAGTCACGTGTTTTCCCACTTCCGGGTATGGGAAGTCACGTGTTTTCCCACTTCCGGGTATGGGAGTCACGTGTTTTCCCACTTCCGGGTATGGGAGTCACGTGTTTTCCCACTTCCTAATATGGGAGTCACGTGTTTTCCCACTTCCGGGTATGGGAGTCACGTGTTTTCCCACTTCCGGGTCGGGAAGTCACGTGTTTTCCCACTTCCGGGTATGGGAGTCACGTGTTTTCCCACTTCCGGGTATGGGAGTCACGTGTTTTCCCACTTCCTAATATGGGAGTCACGTGTTTTCCCACTTCCTAATATGGGAGTCACGTGTTTTCCCACTTCCGGGTCGGGAAGTCACGTGTTTTCCCACTTCCGGGTATGGGAGTCACGTGTTTTCCCACTTCCGGGTATGGGAGTCACGTGTTTTCCCACTTCCTAATATGGGAGTCACGTGTTTTCCCATTTCCTAATATGGGAGTCACGTGTTTTCCCACTTCCGGGTATGGGAGTCACGTGTTTTCCCACTTCCTAATATGGGAAGTCACGTGTTTTCCCACTTCCGGGTATGGGAGTCACGTGTTTTCCCACTTCCTAATATGGGAGTCACGTGTTTTCCCACTTCCGGGTATGGGAAGTCACGTGTTTTCCCACTTCCGGGTATGGGAGTCACGTGTTTTCCCACTTCCTAATATGGGAAGTCACGTGTTTTCCCACTTCCTAATATGGGAGTCACGTGTTTTCCCACTTCCTAATATGGGAGTCACGTGTTTTCCCACTTCCGGGTCGGGAAGTCACGTGTTTTCCCACTTCCTAATATGGGAGTCACGTGTTTTCCCACTTCCTAATATGGGAGTCACGTGTTTTCCCACTTCCGGGTCGGGAAGTCACGTGTTTTCCCATTTCCTAATATGGGAGTCACGTGTTTTCCCACTTCCGGGTATGGGAGTCACGTGTTTTCCCACTTCCTAATATGGGAGTCACGTGTTTTCCCACTTCCGGGTATGGGAGTCACGTGTTTTCCCACTTCCGGGTCGGGAAGTCACGTGTTTTCCCACTTCCGGGTACGGAAGTCACGTGTTTTCCCACTTCCGGGTATGGGAGTCACGTGTTTTCCCACTTCCGGGTCGGGAAGTCACGTGTTTTCCCACTTCCGGGTACGGGGAGTCACGTGTTTTCCCACTTCCTAATATGGGAGTCACGTGTTTTCCCACTTCCGGGTATGGGAGTCACGTGTTTTCCCACTTCCGGGTATGGGAGTCACGTGTTTTCCCACTTCCTAATATGGGAAGTCACGTGTTTTCCCACTTCCTAATATGGGAGTCACGTGTTTTCCCACTTCCGGGTATGGGAAGTCACGTGTTTTCCCACTTCCGGGTACGGAAGTCACGTGTTTTCCCAC
Organism: Zosterops lateralis; assembly: GCF_965231275.1. NCBI lineage: Eukaryota > Metazoa > Chordata > Aves > Passeriformes > Zosteropidae > Zosterops > Zosterops lateralis. The sequence goes on from NC_139764.1 coordinate 23,682,985, forward strand.
TTCCGGGTATGGGAGTCACGTGTTTTCCCACTTCCGGGTCGGGAAGTCACGTGTTTTCCCACTTCCGGGTACGGGAAGTCACGTGTTTTCCCACTTCCTAATATGGGAGTCACGTGTTTTCCCACTTCCTAATATGGGAGTCACGTGTTTTCCCACTTCCGGGTATGGGAGTCACGTGTTTTCCCACTTCCTAATATGGGAGTCACGTGTTTTCCCACTTCCTAATATGGGAAGTCACGTGTTTTCCCACTTCCGGGTATGGGAGTCACGTGTTTTCCCACTTCCTAATATGGGAGTCACGTGTTTTCCCACTTCCGGGTCGGGAAGTCACGTGTTTTCCCACTTCCTAATATGGGAGTCACGTGTTTTCCCACTTCCGGGTCGGGAAGTCACGTGTTTTCCCACTTCCGGGTATGGGAGTCACGTGTTTTCCCACTTCCGGGTATGGGAGTCACGTGTTTTCCCACTTCCGGGTATGGGAGTCACGTGTTTTCCCACTTCCGGGTATGGAAGTCACGTGTTTTCCCACTTCCGGGTATGGGAAGTCACGTGTTTTCCCACTTCCGGGTACGGAAGTCACGTGTTTTCTCACTTCCTAATATGGGAGTCACGTGTTTTCCCACTTCCGGGTCGGGAAGTCACGTGTTTTCCCATTTCCTAATATGGGAGTCACGTGTTTTCCCACTTCCGGGTATGGGAGTCACGTGTTTTCCCACTTCCGGGTCGGGAAGTCACGTGTTTTCCCACTTCCGGGTATGGGAGTCACGTGTTTTCCCACTTCCGGGTATGGGAGTCACGTGTTTTCCCGCTTCCGGGTCGGGAAGTCACGTGTTTTCCCACTTCCGGGTACGGAAGTCACGTGTTTTCCCACTTCCTAATATGGGAAGTCACATGTTTTCCCACTTCCGGGTATGGGAGTCACGTGTTTTCCCACTTCCGGGTATGGGAGTCACGTGTTTTCTCACTTCCTAATATGGGAAGTCACGTGTTTTCCCACTTCCGGGTCGGGGAGTCACGTGTTTTCCCACTTCCGGGTATGGGAAGTCACGTGTTTTCCCACTTCCTAATATGGGAGTCACGTGTTTTCCCACTTCCGGGTCGGGAAGTCACGTGTTTTCCCACTTCCGGGTATGGGAGTCACGTGTTTTCCCACTTCCTAATATGGGAGTCACGTGTTTTCCCACTTCCGGGTATGGGAAGTCACGTGTTTTCCCACTTCCGGGTATGGGAGTCACGTGTTTTCCCACTTCCGGGTATGGGAAGTCACGTGTTTTCCCACTTCCGGGTATGGAAGTCACGTGTTTTCCCACTTCCGGGTATGGGAGTCACGTGTTTTCCCACTTCCGGGTCGGGAAGTCACGTGTTTTCCCACTTCCGGGTCGGGAAGTCACGTGTTTTCCCACTTCCGGGTATGGGAGTCACGTGTTTTCCCACTTCCTAATATGGGAAGTCACGTGTTTTCCCACTTCCGGGTATGGGAGTCACGTGTTTTCTCACTTCCTAATATGGGAGTCACGTGTTTTCCCACTTCCGGGTATGGGAGTCACGTGTTTTCCCACTTCCGGGTATGGGAGTCACGTGTTTTCCCACTTCCTAATATGGGAGTCACGTGTTTTCCCACTTCCGGGTATGGGAGTCACGTGTTTTCCCACTTCCTAATATGGGAGTCACGTGTTTTCCCACTTCCGGGTATGGAAGTCACGTGTTTTCCCACTTCCGGGTACGGGAAGTCACGTGTTTTCCCACTTCCGGGTATGGGAGTCACGTGTTTTCCCACTTCCGGGTATGGGAGTCACGTGTTTTCCCACTTCCGGGTATGGGAGTCACGTGTTTTCCCACTTCCGGGTATGGGAGTCACGTGTTTTCCCACTTCCTAATATGGGAGTCACGTGTTTTCCCACTTCCGGGTATGGGAGTCACGTGTTTTCCCACTTCCTAATATGGGAGTCACGTGTTTTCCCACTTCCGGGTATGGGAGTCATGTGTTTTCCCACTTCCTAATATGGGAGTCACGTGTTTTCCCACTTCCGGGTATGGGAGTCACGTGTTTTCCCACTTCCTAATATGGGAGTCACGTGTTTTCCCACTTCCGGGTCGGGAAGTCACGTGTTTTCCCACTTCCGGGTATGGGAGTCACGTGTTTTCCCACTTCCGGGTATGGGAGTCACGTGTTTTCCCACTTCCTAATATGGGAGTCACGTGTTTTCCCACTTCCGGGTCGGGAAGTCACGTGTTTTCCCACTTCCGGGTCGGGAAGTCACGTGTTTTCCCACTTCCGGGTCGGGAAGTCACGTGTTTTCCCACTTCCGGGTACGGAAGTCACGTGTTTTCCCACTTCCTAATATGGGAAGTCACATGTTTTCCCACTTCCGGGTATGGGAGTCACGTGTTTTCCCACTTCCGGGTATGGGAGTCACGTGTTTTCTCACTTCCTAATATGGGAAGTCACGTGTTTTCCCACTTCCGGGTCGGGGAGTCACGTGTTTTCCCACTTCCGGGTATGGGAAGTCACGTGTTTTCCCACTTCCTAATATGGGAGTCACGTGTTTTCCCACTTCCGGGTCTGGGAGTCACGTGTTTTCCCACTTCCGGGTATGGGAGTCACGTGTTTTCCCACTTCCTAATATGGGAGTCACGTGTTTTCCCACTTCCTAATATGGGAAGTCACGTGTTTTCCCACTTCCGGGTATGGGAGTCACGTGTTTTCCCACTTCCTAATATGGGAGTCACGTGTTTTCCCACTTCCGGGTCGGGAAGTCACGTGTTTTCCCACTTCCTAATATGGGAGTCACGTGTTTTCCCACTTCCGGGTATGGGAGTCACGTGTTTTCCCACTTCCGGGTCGGGAAGTCACGTGTTTTCCCACTTCCGGGTATGGGAGTCACGTGTTTTCCCACTTCCGGGTATGGGAGTCACGTGTTTTCCCACTTCCTAATATGGGAGTCACGTGTTTTCCCACTTCCTAATATGGGAGTCACGTGTTTTCCCACTTCCGGGTCGGGAAGTCACGTGTTTTCCCACTTCCGGGTATGGGAGTCACGTGTTTTCCCACTTCCGGGTATGGGAGTCACGTGTTTTCCCACTTCCTAATATGGGAGTCACGTGTTTTCCCATTTCCTAATATGGGAGTCACGTGTTTTCCCACTTCCGGGTATGGGAGTCACGTGTTTTCCCACTTCCTAATATGGGAAGTCACGTGTTTTCCCACTTCCGGGTATGGGAGTCACGTGTTTTCCCACTTCCTAATATGGGAGTCACGTGTTTTCCCACTTCCGGGTATGGGAAGTCACGTGTTTTCCCACTTCCGGGTATGGGAGTCACGTGTTTTCCCACTTCCTAATATGGGAAGTCACGTGTTTTCCCACTTCCTAATATGGGAGTCACGTGTTTTCCCACTTCCTAATATGGGAGTCACGTGTTTTCCCACTTCCGGGTCGGGAAGTCACGTGTTTTCCCACTTCCTAATATGGGAGTCACGTGTTTTCCCACTTCCTAATATGGGAGTCACGTGTTTTCCCACTTCCGGGTCGGGAAGTCACGTGTTTTCCCATTTCCTAATATGGGAGTCACGTGTTTTCCCACTTCCGGGTATGGGAGTCACGTGTTTTCCCACTTCCTAATATGGGAGTCACGTGTTTTCCCACTTCCGGGTATGGGAGTCACGTGTTTTCCCACTTCCGGGTCGGGAAGTCACGTGTTTTCCCACTTCCGGGTACGGAAGTCACGTGTTTTCCCACTTCCGGGTATGGGAGTCACGTGTTTTCCCACTTCCGGGTCGGGAAGTCACGTGTTTTCCCACTTCCGGGTACGGGGAGTCACGTGTTTTCCCACTTCCTAATATGGGAGTCACGTGTTTTCCCACTTCCGGGTATGGGAGTCACGTGTTTTCCCACTTCCGGGTATGGGAGTCACGTGTTTTCCCACTTCCTAATATGGGAAGTCACGTGTTTTCCCACTTCCTAATATGGGAGTCACGTGTTTTCCCACTTCCGGGTATGGGAAGTCACGTGTTTTCCCACTTCCGGGTACGGAAGTCACGTGTTTTCCCACTTCCGGGTATGGGAGTCACGTGTTTTCCCACTTCCGGGTCGGGAAGTCACGTGTTTTCCCACTTCCGGGTACGGGAAGTCACGTGTTTTCCCACTTCCTAATATGGGAGTCACGTGTTTTCCCACTTCCTAATATGGGAGTCACGTGTTTTCCCACTTCCGGGTATGGGAGTCACGTGTTTTCCCACTTCCTAATATGGGAGTCACGTGTTTTCCCACTTCCTAATATGGGAAGTCACGTGTTTTCCCACTTCCGGGTATGGGAGTCACGTGTTTTCCCACTTCCTAATATGGGAGTCACGTGTTTTCCCACTTCCGGGTCGGGAAGTCACGTGTTTTCCCACTTCCTAATATGGGAGTCACGTGTTTTCCCACTTCCGGGTCGGGAAGTCACGTGTTTTCCCACTTCCGGGTATGGGAGTCACGTGTTTTCCCACTTCCGGGTATGGGAGTCACGTGTTTTCCCACTTCCGGGTATGGGAGTCACGTGTTTTCCCACTTCCGGGTATGGGAGTCACGTGTTTTCTCACTTCCTAATATGGGAGTCACGTGTTTTCCCACTTCCGGGTCGGGAAGTCACGTGTTTTCCCACTTCCGGGTATGGGAGTCACGTGTTTTCCCACTTCCTAATATGGGAGTCACGTGTTTTCCCACTTCCGGGTCGGGAAGTCACGTGTTTTCCCACTTCCGGGTATGGGAGTCACGTGTTTTCCCACTTCCGGGTATGGGAGTCACGTGTTTTCCCGCTTCCGGGTCGGGAAGTCACGTGTTTTCCCACTTCCGGGTACGGAAGTCACGTGTTTTCCCACTTCCTAATATGGGAAGTCACATGTTTTCCCACTTCCGGGTATGGGAGTCACGTGTTTTCCCACTTCCGGGTATGGGAGTCACGTGTTTTCTCACTTCCTAATATGGGAAGTCACGTGTTTTCCCACTTCCGGGTCGGGGAGTCACGTGTTTTCCCACTTCCGGGTATGGGAAGTCACGTGTTTTCCCACTTCCTAATATGGGAGTCACGTGTTTTCCCACTTCCGGGTCGGGAAGTCACGTGTTTTCCCACTTCCGGGTATGGGAGTCACGTGTTTTCCCACTTCCTAATATGGGAGTCACGTGTTTTCCCACTTCCGGGTATGGGAAGTCACGTGTTTTCCCACTTCCGGGTATGGGAGTCACGTGTTTTCCCACTTCCGGGTATGGGAAGTCACGTGTTTTCCCACTTCCGGGTATGGAAGTCACGTGTTTTCCCACTTCCGGGTATGGGAGTCACGTGTTTTCCCACTTCCGGGTCGGGAAGTCACGTGTTTTCCCACTTCCGGGTCGGGAAGTCACGTGTTTTCCCACTTCCGGGTATGGGAGTCACGTGTTTTCCCACTTCCTAATATGGGAAGTCACGTGTTTTCCCACTTCCGGGTATGGGAGTCACGTGTTTTCTCACTTCCTAATATGGGAGTCACGTGTTTTCCCACTTCCGGGTATGGGAGTCACGTGTTTTCCCACTTCCGGGTATGGGAGTCACGTGTTTTCCCACTTCCTAATATGGGAGTCACGTGTTTTCCCACTTCCGGGTATGGGAGTCACGTGTTTTCCCACTTCCTAATATGGGAGTCACGTGTTTTCCCACTTCCGGGTATGGAAGTCACGTGTTTTCCCACTTCCGGGTACGGGAAGTCACGTGTTTTCCCACTTCCGGGTATGGGAGTCACGTGTTTTCCCACTTCCGGGTCGGGAAGTCACGTGTTTTCCCACTTCCGGGTATGGGAGTCACGTGTTTTCCCACTTCCGGGTATGGGAGTCACGTGTTTTCCCACTTCCTAATATGGGAGTCACGTGTTTTCCCACTTCCGGGTATGGGAGTCACGTGTTTTCCCACTTCCTAATATGGGAGTCACGTGTTTTCCCACTTCCGGGTATGGGAGTCATGTGTTTTCCCACTTCCTAATATGGGAGTCACGTGTTTTCCCACTTCCGGGTATGGGAGTCACGTGTTTTCCCACTTCCTAATATGGGAGTCACGTGTTTTCCCACTTCCGGGTCGGGAAGTCACGTGTTTTCCCACTTCCGGGTATGGGAGTCACGTGTTTTCCCACTTCCGGGTATGGGAGTCACGTGTTTTCCCACTTCCTAATATGGGAGTCACGTGTTTTCCCACTTCCGGGTCGGGAAGTCACGTGTTTTCCCACTTCCGGGTCGGGAAGTCACGTGTTTTCCCACTTCCGGGTCGGGAAGTCACGTGTTTTCCCACTTCCGGGTACGGAAGTCACGTGTTTTCCCACTTCCTAATATGGGAAGTCACATGTTTTCCCACTTCCGGGTATGGGAGTCACGTGTTTTCCCACTTCCGGGTATGGGAGTCACGTGTTTTCTCACTTCCTAATATGGGAAGTCACGTGTTTTCCCACTTCCGGGTCGGGGAGTCACGTGTTTTCCCACTTCCGGGTATGGGAAGTCACGTGTTTTCCCACTTCCTAATATGGGAGTCACGTGTTTTCCCACTTCCGGGTCGGGAAGTCACGTGTTTTCCCACTTCCGGGTATGGGAGTCACGTGTTTTCCCACTTCCTAATATGGGAGTCACGTGTTTTCCCACTTCCGGGTATGGGAAGTCACGTGTTTTCCCACTTCCGGGTATGGGAGTCACGTGTTTTCCCACTTCCGGGTATGGGAAGTCACGTGTTTTCCCACTTCCGGGTATGGAAGTCACGTGTTTTCCCACTTCCGGGTATGGGAGTCACGTGTTTTCCCACTTCCGGGTCGGGAAGTCACGTGTTTTCCCACTTCCGGGTCGGGAAGTCACGTGTTTTCCCACTTCCGGGTATGGGAGTCACGTGTTTTCCCACTTCCTAATATGGGAAGTCACGTGTTTTCCCACTTCCGGGTATGGGAGTCACGTGTTTTCTCACTTCCTAATATGGGAGTCACGTGTTTTCCCACTTCCGGGTATGGGAGTCACGTGTTTTCCCACTTCCGGGTATGGGAGTCACGTGTTTTCCCACTTCCTAATATGGGAGTCACGTGTTTTCCCACTTCCGGGTATGGGAGTCACGTGTTTTCCCACTTCCTAATATGGGAGTCACGTGTTTTCCCACTTCCGGGTATGGAAGTCACGTGTTTTCCCACTTCCGGGTACGGGAAGTCACGTGTTTTCCCACTTCCGGGTATGGGAGTCACGTGTTTTCCCACTTCCGGGTCGGGAAGTCACGTGTTTTCCCACTTCCGGGTATGGGAAGTCACGTGTTTTCCCACTTCCTAATATGGGAGTCACGTGTTTTCCCACTTCCTATAATGGGAGTCACGTGTTTTCCCACTTCCTAATATGGGAGTCACGTGTTTTCCCACTTCCGGGTATGGGAGTCACGTGTTTTCCCACTTCCTAATATGGGAGTCACGTGTTTTCCCACTTCCGGGTATGGGAGTCATGTGTTTTCCCACTTCCTAATATGGGAGTCACGTGTTTTCCCACTTCCGGGTATGGGAGTCACGTGTTTTCCCACTTCCGGGTATGGGAGTCACGTGTTTTCCCACTTCCGGGTCGGGGTGTCACGTGTTTTCCCACTTCCTAATATGGGAGTCACGTGTTTTCCCACTTCCGGGTATGGAAGTCACGTGTTTTCCCACTTCCGGGTACTTCTTTTCGTTATCCTATATGTTTATTGCTTGTATTTGTAGCTGCTTATCCCTGAATTTAATTATTGATATTGTCTAAAATACAAAATTTCAACAACAGACTATAAAAAAGAAAAGAAACAAGAACTGATTTCAATCTAAACTATGTAAATCTCTGTAGTTTTTAGTACACGAATGGCTTAGCTGGAACTCCTCAATGAATGAAATGTTTGTCCTGAGAAGCCGGAGTCCCTGAGCCGAAATTCCCCTGGTGTGAGATGTGGCAGCCTGAGCTCATCACTCAGACCAACAACCACAAGGTGGGGATGTTACAAGCTCTTACTGGCAAATACGAAGCGTTGTGCCTAATGGGGATTTTTCTAGTTTTTGTCTGGGGAAATAGGATCGTATTTTAAATTAAAATTGTCTGCAGTTAACAATTACAGTGCAATAAAAGTAAAGGAAGTCTGTAATAGCAGGATAATGAAAAGGAAGGCCATTTTTATCTTGACCTTGAAATTTGTTCCTTATATTTTATAAAATTTAATGACACTAACTTGATTATTTCTCTCCATAAAGGAACATGATTTACGTTCATGAAATAAATTGTGTATTTGATAATTATTTATCTAGACTGCAACATAATCCTATTGCCAACAATCCTCAAGGTTTGTGAATGCAATAAATGCTTTCTGTAGAAGTGGAACTAAATTTGCCTTGGAAAAAGTATAACCTGTTATACTGAACAGTTTTTACATCACTATCTTGAGACAAGTCATTCAAGGTGTTTTGAGACATGAAAAACATCTTTGGGGAGTAGTACTCGTGTTATCTACATCTGTTAAATTTATAACTTCAGAATCATTGAAACTTAGGCATAATCATCTGTTCTTTTCCTGGAGATACAATCTGATACAGAAGGAACTAAAAAGTTCAAGAATCGTAACAGCTTTGTGTCTCCATAAAACACGTTACAACTGTTGGCTAAAAGCTGTGGATATGTTACATATTCATTCAAATTTATGTATAGCTGTAACTTCTGGAACCAACTTCTATCAAGCGCATCCTTCAAACAAGCAAAAATTGCCACTGTGGAATTCTCATATTACAGAAATATTATAGTTGTGTTATGGGAAATAAAAAATGGGGATTAAAAGAAATTTGCTCCTGTGTTTCACATATACTACTTGCGTAGCTCCATGTCCTTCCTCTGTAGTAATTATGTTATCCAGAATTAGGAAAACACGGATGTATGGTTTATTTTTTATGTAGATCATTGTCTATATAAAAAGTTACTTCCCTGATTCGTTTTTTAAAACATCTTTATCATTCCTAGGATGTAAGAATCTTTATGCTGCAAGTATTCTGTACAGTTTGCTGTTACCCTGGCAGCAGTAGGATGTTATCATTGCTGGTACTAAAGCTTAGAAATCCCCCACACTCGCTGATGTCCAGTGTAAAGTGCTGGAGTGCTATTGGCCTTTATGATCTTACTGTACACATTGGTTTGACATTAAAAACTGAATCATGAAGATAGAAGAAGGGCATAATACCAAAACCAAACTCTCAAATATTAACTTCAGGTGAAACACGCTCCCTTGCAAAACCCAGAGGATGACTGCTGCAGCTGGCACTCCGCACAAATTCTCCATCAAGCCCCAGAATGAAGTACTTTAGGCTGATCCAGACAAGTAAGGGATGAAAATAAGAAGAGCCTTATTGTGGGAGGAAGAATCCGATTTCCTTTATTTTCTTTATTGTTTTTTTCAGTTGGACTCCATATCCAGAGCATTTGCAAACACAAAGGCCCTAGTGGTGTCAATTTTTTCTTATTATCAGTACATAAACCCACAATTACACATTCATTATGAGTCACTGTGCACTTCTGCATGAACAAATGTAGTTAGACATTGTTCTCTGAAAAGGGAAAAATGCACCCACAGCTATTTCTAAGCCAGTTAAGGAGGCCCAGTGAATAAATGTCTGTGTGTGTTTAGGTCGGCAAAGACCCTTACAAGGCAGCAAATCCTTAAAGTCAACAAAAGTGTGAGCTGGTAGCTACTGTAATTGCAAGCAGTGAGTCATGTTAACTGAGAACTGGTGAAATATGGTCTGGTTTATTATTATTATTATTATGAGGTGCTATAGCTAGATTCAAGTGAATAATATAGGACTCATGGGAAGCCTCATAAACACTGACATAATTAAGTATAGGTTTTAATACAAATTCATAAATTTTTATAGGTGACGAGTTGTCAGGCAGATAATATATGACCAAAATTTGAATAAAGTATATAGAAAAAAAGCATTCCAGAAGGACGGCAAATATAACACGATACAGTGCAATGCCACTGAGGACTGCAGCTTTGCTGGGACCAGAGCTGGGTGAGCAAAGGGGCACACGAAGCACTCCAGGCACTGACCTTGACGGGCTGGCTGCCCTCTGGAAAGCCTTCTGTCTTCAGAGAAAGCCTCCTTGAAATGGTTAACTAAAGCTAGCAGAGGAACATGAGCCATGAACACACAAATGTATTTTTCACAAGATTTCTTCTTTTCCCTACAATGAAATAAAGATAATTAGGTTGGAAGATTTGCTGAAGGAAAAGATGGAGCCTTGCTCTAGTAAGTTAGGAGGTTGGGCTTTGTCCAGAGAAGTAGTTTTTTGTGTAGCTATTAGCTCTGTTTCCCCAATTACCAGCAAAGCATCCCACACTGTGCATGGAACACCCCTTGTAAAAGATGGCAGCAGAAGGAGCACAGATCATCTCACTCTCAGCTTTAGGAGGGGCTCTCTCGCTCCACAGTCAACATATGCAATGAGTGGCCTGGAGGAAAATTCAAACAGCGGCAACCCACACTGGATAATGACTGGGAGAAAAAAAAAAAAAAAAAAAAAAAAATCTTGAATAACCGCTGCAGCAGCCAGTTTTACATTGCAGATTACATAAAGGAAGCATCCAGGAGTACAGATGGCTGCAGCTTCTTCCTGGCTCTCACACAGAAGAATGCAAGGCAGGGGCCCCTTTCCTTCTCTGCTTCCCTTGAAACCCCTCCTCGATACTGCAGTGTGCTGGCCCTGAGCCACTCGCTGCTTCCCCACAGGCAACTACAACTGCAGTTGCAGGATGGAGGTCATCTTGCCAATTGTGAAATATTATATTCTGACTTCATGCAACCTCTCCGTGTAAAATAAAAATGCATGCAATCAGCAAGCAGAATGGCTAATAAATGGAGAGAGTCTAAAGAGAGAGAAATTCTAGTCTTGTTGAGATCAATGGCAGAATTCCCACTCTTTTCAGTGAGCCAAAATTTCACCCTAGGTATTCATAACCCATTTAAGCTACATTTTAGATAGCTTGGCAAGTTCTACAGCACTTCATGCCATGTGTATAGCTTCAGGATTTTTGTTCAACTCATTATGTTTGAGCCACTTTTACTTGGGTCACCTATCAATTCCAGTCTAAAAATTAGTAGTGCATGGGACAAATTATAGTTGTTCCTAAGAAGTACTATTTTCCTGGTGCTTGGAAGAGGGAACACAGGTTTCAGGGTGGTTCTAAAGGATCTAAGATGTTGGTACCCCAGTCATTACACAACCAAGGGCTTCTGTCCAGTCTCATAGAATCAGTTGCCCTTTGCCTGTCCCAGAGTAACCACTGCTGTCCCCATGCAGCAGGTCCCTGACAAACCGAGATCCCGTTTGCTACACGGCAGCTTCACTCCAGTCTTCAGCCTTTGCTGCCTCCTTCTGAAGGCACTGCAAAGACCCAGAAATGATGCTGCTACTTCCCTTTAACAGAAGATTTCTCTATTTTGATCAGTGTTAAAGATAGCTCTGACACAGTGACCTGTCCATGCACAACCCTTGTCATGCACCGTGACTGTTCAGTGCATCTGCTGTATCGAGCTCTGGTGGTGCTCAAGGACATCAAGAGATAAGTTTCAGGAGAGAAGAGAGAGAGATATTTCTGGAAGCTATCTGTACCTATATTAATTCCACAGTATATTAAATCAAAAGGAACCCAACTTTTATAGAAAATGATGGTTCCCAGCCTCAGAAAGCTTGGCTGGAAACAGCATCAAGGAGAAAAACTGAGTCAAGTTACCTGATCCATTTGGCAATCCATCATGTGCCGTGGTGCTTGTTTTCAGTACAAAATTACCCCTCATCTCAGACTGGGAATGGTTAGCAACCTTTGTTCAAACTGAGCAGGAGCAAATAATTCATACACAAGTTTGTGTTCTTTTAATAACTGGGTTGGTTTGATGCATTTGTCTACTTTGGACAGTACTTTGATCATTTTTTCACTTCAGACTCTCTCTGAAACAACTTATATGTTATACTTTTAAGGAAAGACAACCTTATAATTTATACCAGTTAGATGGATATTACAGTAACTTATAGCTAACATAAGCCTTTTGTTTTCCCTCAGAACACTACAGCAAGCCATATTATGAGTCAATAAAATCTGCTGCCTTTTCCCTTGGTTCAACTGCATACACTTGGGGCCTGGGGCAGTGCCAAAAAAAATCAACACATACCAATGGAGGTCATAAGGAAAAAAAAAACAACTTGTCATCTTCTCCTGCCACTCATTTTAACATAGTTAGTCTGGCTGGACACATAATTTACTTTTTCAGATAATATGCTAGTTGATTACTGTTGCTCACCTCTTAGCAGATATTTTGGTTAAATTTCTGAATTCTCTGAGCAGCTAATTCTATTGTATGAATGAATACTTGTTGGGCTACAAAATATCGGCAATAAAAATGGAAATTTTTTTCCTTTCTTTATTTGTCTGGAAGTGAGAATTAGGCACTCTGAAGCTCATTCTTCAGGAAAAATGGAGGAGGGGAAAGGATAGCAAACAGTAGATAGTTTTAACCCTGCAGGGATTTCTTATTGAACGTTCACAAGAAATAGCATCATTTAGTTTAGAACTAAAGGAAAATCTTTCACACAAAACATATGTTCCTTGCCTAAACCACAGCATTTATTAAATGTTGCCAACCACAGTTCATAGTATATGTGCTTACTTTTATGGAACACCACTTCTTCACACAAGGTTGTGTTATTGTAAGCAGACTGTCAACACATAAAGAATATTCACTTCTGAATTGAATTTTCCAGACTGTTCATACTCCAACCACTCAGAAATTAGCCAACTGTGTCCTTGTTGGAGATGGTAGCAAACCTTGTATGCTCAACAGAAGCTGTTCAAAGGCTTAGCCAAGGATGAAAAACAGTCAAGAGAACTGGATCTGATCTAGGACTGATTCCTTCATTTCAACACTTCGCAAGAAAACACTGACATTTCAGCATTTGGCCAAAGGTACTCATTTAACATACCCTGAAGTCAGAGTCTCATGCTTGAACTCAAAAGCATTGGACAGAGCCCATATGCCCTAATTTGTACCTGCATCTCTAATTAACATAAAAACCCATTGAAAACTAAGTCTAAATAACACTCCGGAAAGGCAGGCACAAAAGTACATCTTCTAAATGCTCCTTCATATCATGGCTATGATAAGAAACCATAAGAAGAACCACAGGAAATAAAATAATACCTCTACATAAATATGATAATAACTCTAAAATAAATATGGTTCACAATTTTACAGTTTGGGGAAATAACACACAACCATTTTAAGTGTTATAAATTATCAAATCCAGAAAGTTCAAAACCCTCTTCTCCCAGCAGTGGCCTAACAGTACACTATATTTATAATGTCTGGTTTATAGATCTGGTTCTTCAACAGAGCTACTGCACAGCTGCCCACACCATGGAGTGGTTACAAATGACCTTATTAAGCACAGCTCCCCTGTCAACTTGCCAGCATTTGCTGGATTTTCCTGTGGGTCCAGACCCGTCCTGTCACTGTGATACTCCTCCCATTTACTTTAACTGTGTTGGAACACATCCATACTCACAGAAAAAGTTTAAGCAGAAGCAGGACTTATGTTTGCAATACATTCCATTAATATTTCCTTTAAAAAACAAACCCTCATGAAAATGCAGGAAAAGTTCTTTTGATATGGTCTGAATGTCAATAGAATAACTTCATTGCTTCCTTTTGAAAATGTGGCTTGGTGAGCTTTTTTAGGCTGTGCTTATACAAACAGTCCAGGTAGAGGGGAGTGAGCAGTTTGTTACAGTATTTTCCTGATTTTCCATTCCTTCTCACTTTCCTTTTGTTAATACTCCCAGTTGTACGCATTACTCTGAAGCAGTTCAAAGTGGGAGCATCCCTCCTCTGCTTCTTTTGGAAGTGGACTCAAGCTCTTGAAGCACAAACCAACACAGACATTGAAAGCCCTGAGCACAAATAACTGTTTCCTGATTGAAGGATAATTGCTCAATTTGACAATTCTAGAGATCATTTTGGAAACTTTGTGTTTTGTACCACTTGTACACAAGGACATACGAGAAGCCACAGATGTGGTGCAGTCCTTTTCCAGCCAAGCAGCAGGGACCACTCAAAGGGATGCCTTCACCACACCAGACATAGGGAGTGACATCCCCAAGGTGATGAATGCAGCTCCCTCATCACGTTGCAGCCTCTGTGAGGTTGAAAACCTGTTCCAAGAAGGCTCTTCCCTAATTAAAGTCTGCAAAACCAATACCATTGAGAGTGGGGATAAATGACTTCTTTTTTGTCTAGAAGAGCTGAGTGTAAAACAAAACACAAGTTTTTAGCAGCTAGAGCAACTGCTGCTGGTGAACTACATGAAGGACACCACACTGATTTGCAAGACCATATTGAATTAATTTATACCTCAGGACATTCATTGCTCATGGCACTGTGATTACTTTGAAGGGGGCACCACACTATTCAATTCACACACACTTAAAGCATCCATTGGCTGCTCCTCAGACCATGAAACTCCCTCGTGGATATTGCTGCTTCCATAAAAGACATCTGCTAGGAGGGCAGTGGGAAGTATGAACCCAGCAAGGCTCCTTCTGTGCCAAGAACACCTGCAGGTGCCAAAACCATCTTGAATTGTCTGAATAAACCAGGACCTAAATGATTGCACAGGATAAGTTTCTCTAAATAAATTATCATTTTCCCATTAACTAGTCAATGTAGGCTTTTGAATAACAAGTCTCTACATGCATTTGCAGTTCTAAATTTGCTGCACTTCATCAAAAATGTTGAGGAAGCATGGTCCTCTTTTTCCTCTCCCAGTTTTCTCTCCAGTTGCTGTCAATCCTTACAGATTCTTAGTAGCTGGCTCTTATCAGTACAAGTACCAAGTACAGTTAGGCTAACTGAAACATCGCCTTCAAAGGAAAGAACAGAGGAAATCATAGAAAAACCTATTTTGACTTTTCTGTGTTTCAAAGAGCTTTGACTTAATTTGAAAGAGATGTAAATTCTTGGTTTATTTTAAAAGTAACAATGTTTTAATCTGTTTTTCTCCCAAGCATGTGGCCAAACAATTACCATTTGTCCCACCAGGATCGCTGTGGCTGTTCCATGAACTGAGGCATATTTGGTACACTCCGTCAGGAGTGGGATCTCATGACTTTTTTACCCCAAGATTTTCCTACAGCTTTACTGCTATAGGTAGCAATAAGGAAAGTTAACCTTATCCAAGGATGGGTTTGGTGCAGTGTCCTGCTGAGAGCTGCCATTGCTGAAGGAAGCCAAGGACAGTCCTGGGGGAAGAGAAGATCACTCTGGGCTTGAGTCAGCATGTCCAGACCTCCAACTGCCCATTCCCTCATTTCCTCCCTGCCTCCAAGTGCCCAGGAGTGCTGCTGCTTCCCATCCTTGCTCTCAGCCTGGTATGTTGCTTCTTGCTGTGTTTCTGCAACGGCAGCATTTTGGAGCTGCTACAAAAGTCCAAGAGGGCTTAATGCCTGATATCCATCAAACTTCTTCAAAACATTTCCATCTGTCAGATATCCAAATATTATTGGTTCTAGGAAAGCGTTGGTATGTCTGTCCTCAGGCAGGCAGGTGAAAAGTACCTAATCAACATTAGCCCACCTCCACGTTGGTGTAGCAGCAGCCGGAGAAGTCTCTGCAGAAATTATTTACCGTTTGATCCTGTGCAACTTGAAGAAAATTTGGGTATTGCCTTTTGCTATATGGAAAAACTAGAACATTCAGCCTAATTAATCATTCAGTAAAATAAAGTTTTAGTGCCTGAAGGTCTTGTGGTGGAAAGCAAGAATTCATATTGAATAAATTTGACATGTTTCTAAGAAGAATGAAAACAGTTTCAAACAGGACAAGAGATGTTTGGACAGGATGAGACCACCTTAATTTTTTTTACTGGCCTTAGCAGAGAACTCTTTAGATGTATGTGCAACTTTTATTGCCACATCAGGAAACAGAGTTTCTTGGTGCAGGATATCACTGTGATAGAAAATAAACTCTGTTTTTCACTACTAATCAGTATACAATTTTTTGGGCCACATTTCAGCTATTCATTCTCCCTGAATAGTATCATTAGGGTTAATTTTTTTACCCAATTTGTCTTTTTTCCTGTGTTCCTGAATTCTCCTGTGTTGTAGAATAAGAGTTATCCACCAGATTTGGATACTGGTTGTTTATAAGATTAGATTAATTATGGAAGAACAAATTCTTTACTCAAAATGCCAACATTTGAAGAAGGTGCTGGAGAAACACGAGCTGCTGCTATTCTTCTGAATCAATATGGACTTTTCCTTTCTCAGTCATTTTCTTGCTGTTTTCAGTGAGGGTGCAACTTAGCACACCTTATCACAGCAGACCTCTGAGGAAGAGGACTGTTATGTCCTATGAGGAATGTGGCTGTGCAAGGACGTCCTTGCTGGATCCTGGTGGACACAGGTTCAGACATCTGCAGGCTGGAAAATGCCTTGGCCTTCAGCAGCTTCTCTGGTGTTATTTGGAACGGCAAAAGGAGAGATCCTGCCTTGCTCTCTTCTGTCAGAGCAAGTTCATACACAGAGATGGGAATTTGACTGTAACATTCAGAAATCCTTATCAGAGCTTGATCCTTCATTTTCTCATCTAGTGCCCTAATTATTCTTGAACATATGGGCCAGTCCTACTGCAAATGTTAACTCTTAAAAAAATGACCATTTTACTTCAGCAAATTCTTTGTATGGACAGCTTATTGTAATAATGCTGGTGCTACTCTTTTAACTTGACCACACACCCTGAAAAAACATTGTGGTACCGTTTTGATAAGCTCTCCTTTTCACAGCCAGAAACACTGGGCCTGGTTTGCACTCATAGTTACGTAGGGCAGAGTTAAGAAAAACTCTGCCAGGAATCTGCCTCTATCAGCTCCAAATTCATTTTTATGCCTTGTAAAGCTAAGGATCATTTGAAGACTATCTCCAAACTCTCAGGAGAGAGGAAAGTGCCTGGTGGCCTGTAAATATAACCTCAGTGAAATGATAGGATTTTTTTTTTTTAATACTTTGTAAACACATGCACTTTGTGCTCAGCTTGCAAACAGGCAGATGCATACTCTGTTTTTTTGAACTGTGGTATTGGTCTAGAATACCAATGGAATAAATCTAAACAAAATTTTCTATGTGGGTTAAAGGTTCTCACAGAATCTTCCTTAAACCACACAATACAATTCCAGTGTGTCTGGCAGAAGGATAGGGGCCTTGTTGGCTGCAACACTGTGAGAATAGGAAAAAAATAATTCAGCACCATCCTGATGATAGCAAGGATAAAGCTTTATAACAATAACCATAAGAGCCACTGGATAAAATGTAACTGGCTGTAACCTCAGCCCATGTCACATTACTATCTCCAGAAAATAAAGATCATTTTGTTCCCAGTTTTTCTGTGTGTCACAACATTATTAAAGACACATTGCTTACTTTGAAAGCACAGGATCCCTAAAAACTGAGCAAAAGTCAAGTCTTTTACAGTAGGATATTTACCACTCACATCAGAATTGTTTCTGCCTTCCAGTGGAAAGCTCTGGGGCAGAGATGTCCTTGCCAGGCAATCACAAAACAACTGCTTCAGGGACTAAATACTTTCATTGAAAACATTTCTTGTCCTACAGCAATCTTGTTGCTCATAAACACCGTGTACTGCCAACATAATTGGAACTAACATAAAAGCCATCTCTGTGTCTCAGGAGAACTTTTTGGACAAAGTGCTGCACATGTCCTGTGCCCAGTTTGGTTGATGAATAATGGAAAAGCTTCATGCCTTGAAAATCTCAATGCTGAAGACTACCTCTGTTCAAACTGTGTTTTTTCTATTAGATCTTCACCACCCTGCCCTTCTACTGTCACAGCAGCTCTTAGGTCAGGGACAGTATGTAACCAGGAACAGGGTCTTCTGGATAACACGTAGTGGGATTTATTTCCTTCCCACTTTCTGCAGGGTTATATCACATTAACTGTATCAGAAAACTAGGTTTCTTTAAAAACCTGCACCAACTGCATACACAATGACCTTCCTAAGCTGCTTTATGTTTCTTCTCGAGGAATATTACTATATTGCTATAGATTAAAGTCTCCAAACTCTGCATCTGTCATTTTGCTATAAGTAGGACACACTGATATCCCCAGTTAAGACAACTTTCTCTAATCTTAAAGGGACAGACAGCCCAGATTTGAGTGCCAACATTCCTACTTCATTCATGCTCTCCTATCAGTTCATGTCAATGTGTTTTGCTTGGCACTTGAGAAGTTCTAAAGAGCAGATTCAGAGTTGACTCTTTTAACCTTATACACCTTCTTTCTCTCTTTGAACTGCCAAAATGGAGGTCTGGAAAGTGAATTGTTATTTCTATGCATTTAAAAACAAAGCACACACAGGAAACAATTTCTGGGGAATTGGTAATAGGCAAAAAGTATCTGAAAGAATGCTCTGGAACCTCTCCTGTTTTAAAATTTTCCACTCACCAGGTGTCCTGACCCATACATCACTGAGTGGAATAAAGCTCAGTCCTGCATACTAGATAACAAATCACTTGCAGATATCCTTTATTTCATGCAGTACTTCAACATCCACCTGGACATTCCTCCCAGGAATATATCTGAGCACTGCTCACGTCAAGTCCAGGGCAGGTTCTCACCCTTTTGTCTTTCATCACTTTGTCTTCTCTTTAAAAAAATTTCATGAATATTGTGAAGGATTTTCCAAATGTGTGTTTTCATTTCTCTCTCTCCCTTCCTCCAGAAGTGATGCCTTTTGTCTTCAGAGAAGATTCAAATTGAAAAATGGGAGGAAAAAAATTCTGCCAACACCTTCAAAAGGGGAATTGGCCTCACTAGCATTGGAAATGGCATGACGATAAAGCAGAGCAGAGCAATGCTGTACAGAAGTCAAGGCTTCCTTGCACCTCTGCCTTTTGCCATCGCTGTCATCACCTACACTGGGAGCACTGCAGCTCCAGGAAGAGAAATGGGACATTTGCAGGGAGGGTTTCAACACCTTGTAGAAGTTTATTTTTTAGAGTTTATTTCCTTATTTGTTCAAATGTCTCCAATAGCAGATGGCTGTGAAGAGGCATCAAACCAACTTCACCAGAGCTCACCCACCACCACCAGGTCACTGCTTATCTTTGTCCCTTGTCTTGAATTTGGCCGCTTGCTGCAGCCACTGTTCCACCTGAGTCTGAGTGTTGCTGAAACCTCCTTAATGTCTGTTTGATTTCACATCTCCACACTCACAAAAACTGTTACCTTGCTTATTTTATCTCCAGGTTTGAATTAGCTGATGCACCATTTGCATCAGTTCAGTAACTTCTGCAAGTGTCCTAGAGCAGAATGTGTGTAGCTGAAACAGAATTGGAGGACAAAAGGATCAAAAACTCGTCATGACTGCAATTTCACCTTTTGCCAAAACTTGGGTGGTGAGCTGTGGAAAGGACCTTTTCCTCCTAAGAAGAGAGTCCAGCTCTCAGGAGACAGTATAGAAAGGAACTGCCTTCAATGAAATAATGTTAATTCAGGAGAAGTGGAACAAAATTGCTGATGAACAGCTAAGGACAAATCCAGAGAAGAATTGATTTAAAGACTATTTTTAAAATGATTTGATCGTAAAGACAAAATACCACGAAAAATCTGGAATTTGGTGTTTTTCACAGATAGGCCACATACCTATGAAACACATGAATTTCTGTTTTGGGCATTATTATGAAACTCAGACTTTTCAGATGGGTTATTTCACCTGTAGAATTGTTTCCAGGTCATTACAGGGTAAGGTGTGGGTGCTCTACAATGTGTTATAAGAAATACATGACAATTGCTTTGGCTTCATTTGTAAGACAAAAAAGGGTGCAAAAAAAAAAAAAAATCTTTGTTCACTGAAGTTAAAATCCAGAAAGCTACCGATTTCTTCAGGCACAAAGAACCATTGTGTGCTTTTACTCAAAGGACTTGTTTCAGATAAAATGGAAGCATGTGAGAAAGAACAAACCTCAGAGGCCCCAAGAGGGAATTCGTTTCACACATTTCTTTTGGAACAGGCTGTCTCTGCTCTTTGCACAGCGCACCAAACAAGCAGACTCCATGTTTCATTAGAAGGCTCAATGTAGACAAAGCAAAAGATGAACAGTGATGAACAAAGCCACAGTGTGTAAGATATAGGAGATGAGACGTTGCCCCAAAGAGGTCACAGTCATAAAAGATATATAGCTACAGAAGTCTCCTTGCAGCATAAGACATCAGATATTTTTCCAACAAAAATAAGCATTTTTCTAAAAAAAAAAAAAAAAAAAAAAAAAAAAAAAAAAAAAAAAAATCGTGTTTATGCAGCTGTGGTGCTAAAATAAATAAATAAATAAGAAAGGAAAAAGGAATGAAAGGAATGTAATCCAGATATTATGGAAGAAAATTCTGTACAGCATTCATCAGGCAAAAAAAAAAAAAAAAAAAAAAAAAAAAAAAAAAAAAAAAAAAAAAAAAGAAAATCCATTAAGAGTTCTGGTATCTGTACATCATCTCTGGCATGTTCTCCTCCTCATTCTTTATGTTGATTCTGCAGTAATGCCCTTATTCTGTAATTTTGTGCAATATGCCATTCTTTTTACAGCTTTGAACAATGTGTTCTCATATGAAATGTTCTTATGGCTGTACTGAATAGACCATGAAATGTCTAAGTATTGTCTTTTCAGATCAAGTGTTTGCATACTTGATTTACCAATCGTGGCAGATAGATAAATAGATAGATAGATGCAAACACTAGACAGATATCACTAACAAAGCAATTTTAAAACACTAACCTCAAAGTGGAGAAATGAAAAGTAAGGCTTGGAGACCAACATAATTTAATCCATGTTTTTCATTATTATTCATTCTCTTATGCTCTGGGACTATAGGGACATATTTCAAGGGACTCCTCAATACAGAAGCAGTAATTCAAAATGTCACCATAGGAGAACACTGCAAATGTCATGGACATTTTATTCTCTGGATTAGAATTCAAAGGAAATATCTAATATCTGTAGATTACAGAGGCATTGGCTAAGGCTTAAGCTCTCTCAGGTAAAACAGCTTGCTTAAAAAAAAGTAATTGGCATGAATCTAGACTTTATAAAAATATCCATCCTGTATTTAATGGAAGAATTCCACACAAATTCACCTTCAGATAATAGAAAATTTTCTAAGAAGTCCAAGGTACCTGAAAATTAATTCTACGTACAACATAGAAGTTCCAAAGTGGCCTATATTTCCTTGGAGGCTTACATCCTGGAAGAGTCCAGAATAATTTTATAGATTATGGGACATTCTTGACTCTGTGTCCTGGGGATGTCGCTGCCAATGTTTTTGAGCATTTTATTTAGTCTGTCTAAAGGAATCCCAGGTGGAGCCTGCCCATTTGTGTGGTGACACACATAGGAAAACTCCTCAAGACAACACTAAAATATCTCATCTTGTTGAATAACTAGGAAGAACACAATACTCAGAATACAACAGCCCATATGAAAATTTGATATTACAATAAATAAAATAATGCTGCAATGAAATTTCTTCATTAAATAAATTAAATTTAAATTAATTGATACAAATGGATAAAACCTGGAGGTGTTAGCACTTCCTTTGCTGAGTGTGCAGGCTGGAAGTCTGATGTGATATTGTTGAGGTGGCTTTTAGGTCCCTCTCCAACATTTCAAAGCCTTGGTAGAGCAGTGTATTCAAGTCAGCTAAAAATCAACACCAAAAAAAGCTGCCAATCAGTACAAACAGTTCAAGCTGTGGTACAGCCAGCTGCAAATACTGGGTGCAGAGATTCCATGTGGACCATTAACTAAGAAGTTTACAGTATTTTCATTAAACCAGAAAAAAAATTAACTTTAATTTTCTGAAAATGTTTCTTGGAAAAGCTGTTGTTTTGAGTGTAGTTTCCAGATGACTAGATAATGGAAATTATTTTGAATGACAACAGCACTGCATCCACCAATATCATGATTCAAAAGCAGTCAACAATTTCATTGGTCACAAGGCAGTTCCCTCTGGAAATAAACCAAATCACAACCTGAACCTGATTAAATTAGAAAATGTAGAACATCGATTTGAAATTTTTGCACAACAGCAGATGTGATCGCCCTTAGATGACGATTGACAGCAGAATCTGATGGAAAGCCTGTTCTTCTGCGCTCTTCAAACAGGAGTACTTGAAAAAAAAAAAAACAAAACACAAAAAACCCCCAAAAAAACCAAAGGTCAAAACATGTTCTCAGTGGGAGGTTTGGTTTTCCAATTTAAGAATTTTCCGGAGTAGTATTCCCAAGGCTAGTGCCAGCCATTCTGAATCACAGTCTCAAGCCTAAGGCTGTGTTAGGCTCTGGCTACAAAATGCCTTGGAAACTGCTTGTCTTCAACATCGAGTAGACACAGTGCTGTGAAGGCCAGACCACCTTCCCCCTCATAAGCCCCTTTTCTGTCTCTTTCTGACTCTGTTCATTACAGATTTCATGTGTTTAACCATCTGATGAATCATAGCTTTTATCCACTATCAGATCCAGAGGTTACTGGGATCCTGCCTGCCACTAATGACTAAAAGGATATTTGTGAAACTGAAGAGGGCCTCGTGGCAGAGTCACAGAGTCTGGAGCCTTAGCAGGTACTGAGCACAAGGGCTGTCTTCTGCTCTGTAGAAGTTTCTGGCTCATGCATATGCACACCAGTACTTCAGATATTATTTTGTTTCTTCTTTTTTTTGGGGAAACTCCTTTCACTTTACAGCCATGCAAGCTGCAACAAAGCCCTGCTCACATAATAATCCAGCTGCATCCCACTATGACAGTAATCCAAAAATCTAAGATCTCAAAACTTCAAGAGCCCTTGCCAGATTTTCCCTCGCCCTTCCTGGGTTAGCACTGCAGCCAGTTAAAACCACATTGAAATTACCTTTTAAACAGGCCCTTAGGCAAAGAGCTAAAGCAAAGGTTTGGCAAAGCTCATCCTGTTCTTAATGCTCTAATGCCATATTATTATTACTCACTGAAAAGCTTAATGCATTTAAACTCAGCCCTCATGCCAAAATACACTGACGCTATTTAAGAGTTTGCCATATAATTTGAACTGATTGCATATTTATTGTTGAAGCAGTCTCAGACCGTAAAGCCTCCTGGTTTCCTCAGAAGCACTTACCCCTCTCGTGCTCTGATAGTCTCTTCCTACACAATTGTTATTCACAGCAGACTTCAGGGAATTCTTCATTTAATAGAGAATATTTATATTTCTTCTGCCTTCCATCAATAAAGCTTTAAATCTGGGCTTCAGAGATTTTCTGCTAAAAAAAGCAACAACAATCTGCTGCAGCAAAAGATCTCAGATTCTCCTGTACCAACACACTTCACTCTGGCATACCCTGAGGAGCAAAAGTGGCTGAAGAACTGCAGTTTGGATGTGTCTACACATTCACTGGGAAAAGATTATCTCCTTTTCTTGTAGAAAATATTAAAACCAGTGTGAGCTGCAACACATATGTTCTAGGGATATTTCTTTAATTCCTGATGTCATTTAAATTTGAAAGCTACGTAGACACTGAGAAACTGGGAAACTATCAATGACCAGCCACTCTTTAAAAAAGAAATCCACAACCCAGCCGGGAAGGTACATACGCAAGATAAGAACATACAATAGGAATCTTGATATCTGCGTGAATAATTTTTTTTTCACTGTATCACTTAAATTCCTCCATGTCCTTATTTAGATACATGTTTTTTTACTTCTGAGACAAATTCACAGTTGTCAGCAGGGTGCATTCACAGAAAGTTGCACTTCTTGAAGCAATTGTAATACAGCAAATGCCAAAAAAATACCAGCTATACCCTGAAATTACACTTGGGTAATTTGTCCAGTGAGAGTAGCTCCTGCCAAACCATTCAGCAGCATCCTCCCAGTTGACCCAGTCTCTCACAAAAGTGCTCCTCTCTTGTACCTCAGTTTTTCCTTTTACTTTCTGATATCCCTATATATACTCCACAACATTCAAGAATTGCTAACGACTGGATGGCATTTCCCCATCTGCTTTCAGGAAATGTTTCCTTTTCCTAAGGAAGCTAAAGCTTAAAGTAGATGACTAAAGCTCATCTACTTTAAATACCTGAAAGTAACCTGACTTGAAATAACATTGAAACATACCAATGCCTTTTATCATGGAGATGAAGACAACTCTGCTATGGCACAGACAGACCTGTTCAATACTAGATCTTCTCTGCCTGCATGGAAAAGCCCCCTTTGGCTGAGGGAGGGAGGCATGGTCTGGGCTGCGGTCAGCAAGGGCAGAGCAGGTCTCAAGTGCCCCCAGGGAGCTCCTGCAGAGGTAACTGGCTCCGTGCAGGAAGGCCAAAACAAGCATTTGACCCTCTGTGTATTTAACAGGATCCGCGCCAGGAAAAGAAGAAAAGAGCCCACACACAGTCATCAAATTTATCATGTAAGTATCTTTCCAGAAGTTAGAAACAGTGAGTCTTTCTTGGGTGACAACTGTGTCTATGTTGCAAATCGGCTCTTCCGCAACTAAAGATGGTACAGAATTTGATTCCTTTTTGTTTCTCCTTTCAGGCATGTAGTTCTGTACCCTGCAAATGGCCAGTTCACAAGCAGCTGCAGAGTCACCAAATCAGGCCTTGCTAACTGAGATTATTTTTTTCTGTAATATTATTCATCAAGCGTCATGTCCTCTGTGCAAAAGTGAGACTATGAAAGAGTTAAACATTGAGGCCCTTAATTTCTCTGGATATCCCACAGATGGCAAAGTAAAATACATCTGCAGACTAAATGGAAGGTACTTCTATATTTGAAGAGGATAGTTCTACTGATGATATGGGGGGCACAAAAAGAAACAAGACAGAAACCAAAACATACTGAATCATGCTGGTCAATTAAAGACTACAGCACTGTCACCCAAATGGAGGGCAGCAGGAATCCATGAAACTCTCAGCTTTCACCACATCCAGACAGGGGTCTGTCACAATGAAGACTTCTGTAGATGTCTGCAGTGAATCTGGAGCCACCCACATATCAAGTATTTTGTTTGTTTTAAACTGACATGCTCTTTTCCTGGACTGATAAATGAACAGGAGATGGAAGTGAAAGGGAATAAATAAATCTCACATGTAGAAATAAATACAGTTTCATCTTCATAACATCAGAAAAAGAGTTCTTGGCAAACTCTAAAAAGTAGGATGGCAACTGTGTGTCATTTTATCATCTGAAGCTCATGGAGATGACTTTCATTGGAAAAATAAATCGACTTTGTCACAAAGTCTCTTTCAGCTTGATTTCTTGGCACTATACCAGTCAATGCAAATTCACTTATGGTATCAGTGCTCAAAAGTCAGAGGCCAAGAGCTATAAGAACAGTAAAGAGATAGTATTTTTTTAACATCTGGAAGTGAGAAACTACACATTCTCTTAAATGGCTTTTATCAAACAGAACTGTGAAGAGAGACTTGTGTCCCTTTTTGCACCCAGACATCCCACTCTGCTGAATGCTTTTAGCATTGTATGGCTCTTTAACCTGCTTCTTCACATGCTGGGAATCTCAGCATCTCCATTGCCTAGAAGAGATTTTTACTAATTCCTTAGTAAGGCAGCTTTGAGAGTAGTGGAAAGATGTCATCCAAACAACAACAGCACTCTGTGAATGAATCCTTACACATCTCTCTGGATCTTACAGCAGAAGCTGCTGCTGCCTGGCCTGGCTAACTCAGCCTGGGTAAATGTTCTGCTGTGACCTCAAAAAATTCGGTATGTTCCTTAAAAGAGAGAGAAAATTACATTGAACAAGTATGTTAATACATCTGATTTTAAATGGGCAAGGTCTGAAGAAAAAACCTAGTCCATTTTCATGAGATTGTGATGATGACCTTACCATCACACGGTTTACTAGTCTATTTTCTGCATTCAGTATAACTAATAAATTCCTCTCTTAGTGATTACCAATTCAGATCCTATTTTTAAAGTTTCTTTTTCCTTTGACAGATTTTTCATGAAAAGAAAGTCATACCAACCTTTCCCTGAGGAGATTTTCATTCCTATTTCTTTACCTCCAGATCACTCCATACAGTGTTTTGAATTTCAGTGCATCATAAGAAAAGGAAGGATGGGATCTGCCATCTGGAAATGATTATGAAAACCTATTGTACTGCATAAATATGCTTCTTTTTTTCCTTGCTAATTCTAACACAAAGCAGTGATACTGAAACAAATGCCAGACTAAACAGCAGAGAAAACAATGCAAACATGAACTTTGCCACCAGCGACTTAAGTATTCAGCTTGGTCATAAAGGAAAGCACAAGCTGGAGTGCATGAATATTCTGAAATGGGTAAAATGGTCTGCTAAGGAAAGTAAAGAGAAGTTTAGGTAGGGTTTGGGGGGCTTTTTTATGTTAACATCAGCAAAATTTGATATCATTGAGAACTAGCTGGACTTACGAGGCAGAAGTGTGAAATCACAGCAGAGAGGTTTAGTTTCTCAAAAAGATCTAGGAAAACATGCATCTCTAGCACAGAGGAAGTCAGAAGGAAATCAGCTACAAAGAATGTCTGCTCTATTTCCTCTGAGACAAAGGTATTTCTATCTCCAGAAAAGGCAAAACAATTGCATCTTGCCTTGGGCCCCAGCTCCCTTAGCCAGCTTTTTTTTGGGTTTTGGAATATATTTGTTGTTGTTGTTGTTGTTGGGATTTGAGTGATCTGGCACTGCTATCAGTCTCCTTTTAAAAGGATTTATTCTTTGTTCAAAACATCACTGATTCAACATTTAGCTGGGGACATGGCATTGGATTGCTTGACCTTATTCAAGAATTCTTTTGCGTCCTACAAATTCAAATAACATTTTGCATATATTTGTCTGGCTTATTTATTCTTGATTCAATCAAAACCAAGTTACCAAAATTATCAACAGCCGTCTAAAGCTGATGACACAGCAGCCCAAAGCACAGATTGGGGCTCACAGTGTTCAGTACAAAGAGGTCCCCACCTGTAAGACTTTATAGTCATTGCACACAAGTGAGAGTGCATGGAGAGGGTGGGGAGAGAAAATATAAAGGTCTGCTCTGGATACAATCAGTTCACCAGTTAGGCAAGTAAAAAATAAGGCTTTAAGCGCTCCTTCCATTTGACATCTGATTTTTGTTCATACTAAGTAAACCTTCACCTTGCTCTGTTTCTCTTACTGGTACAGAGGTGTGGGCACAGCTGGCAGGCAGAAGGGTGCATCTGCACTTCTAATTTTCCCTTCATCCTTTTTCCTCAGCCTCCCTCCATCTCCAGACTCCTGCCACTGTTCTTACCCTTCTCAGCCCTGTAACTCCATGGGACCCAATGATTCCCTACAAGTGTGGTGAGCCCTTGTAAAATAAGTTTACTATTATTTATGAACTGGGTCTGTGCTTCTAGCTGTGGCACACCTCACTTGTTATGCTGACAATACTTCCATCACAACACCTTTGCCTCCTTAGTGATAGAGCAGGGCAAAAAGAGGAAGACCAAGCAAAGGGCTCCTGTCCTGTTCCATATCCAATCCCCAATGACAGGATGCACTGTAAGCAGCAAACATAAGACTCTCTCCTACCCATCTTTGCATAGCAGCCCTCTAGAATCTCTTCTGCCTGTGCCCCATGGAAGAACCTATATACACAAGATCTTTGGGTTTTGTCCATGCTTTTCACATAATCAGGATCTGGACTTGCA
This sequence comes from Zosterops lateralis, assembly GCF_965231275.1. Lineage (NCBI taxonomy): Eukaryota > Metazoa > Chordata > Aves > Passeriformes > Zosteropidae > Zosterops > Zosterops lateralis. The sequence continues at coordinate 23,710,766 of NC_139764.1, forward strand.
ATTCTATTCATTACATTTGCTTTTATGGAGAGACTGAGGAGATATTAATGACTGGCAGGCGTAGAGTACTGCAAGTCAGCTGACATAAGAGCAATCTACAGATCATATATATTAGCATATAGGCTATCTGGATATTCAAATATTGATGCTAATGACATGCACATTACAAATATCAAGGGATTGCTGACCTTGTAAATCACAAAAAATTATGCCTCAGCTTATTTATCACTCAAAGTCACTAGGATGTGAGGCTATTCCATTTGATCTTCCATGTTTCACTGAAATGTCAGAATGAGACAATTCTCTGAAAGGGTATAAAAAGTAGCAGTTATGAAAGCATAAGAAGGCTATGAAAGTACAACTTGTCTGTCTTGCTCCACTGCCTTTTATCAGTGCAGAAGGGAGCATTTAAAGTTTGGAAATTCTTATGAAAAGGGATAACTCTGGTAAGTAGACAAGAAACAGCTCAGGAAATTGGTTAGCTGGGAGTGGCCAGACACTGAAGTTGCACAATCTGTATCCTGGAGGGTCTTTGTTGGCCATGGTCAAATGTGGCCTCAAGTCACCGGCCCAAACTGCCTGGAGGTCTGAGTGCTTGGCAGGGCACAGTTCAGGGTCAAGCTCATCCCCATGTGGGGTTTGATTTTTCCTGCCTGAGAAAACACAGTTGATTTGCCTGGGGCCAAGCTGAAACATGAGTCAATAACAGGAAGTGAGGATGGTGGGAAGCCTGGACTCAAGCCATGAACCAACATACAATTAGGCACAAATAGCATCATGTCAGAAAGCACTGCTGAAACCAACAAGTCAGCTCTGGCTGGAATCACCAGCAATTTGGTGTTATCAGGCAGTTATCTGGGCAGGTATTTAACTGGAATCACATTATCATTTGATTTTTGTGCTGCAGAAGGGAGGGGGTTGATTGCCCTTCTTTTGCAAATCTTCAGATGTGATTGAATAAGACCCAGAAGTGAGCAGATTCTCAAACGTTTCACCCTTAATATACAGGCCCAAACCAGCAGGAACAGCTTGGAGACAAATCACTCCATCTGGTCCATCAAATATCCCCCCCGTGCTGCTTTCATTGATCTGACCACATAGAGGAGATCAAGCAGGAATTTTCAACAGCAAAGTGCTGAAAAATATGTTTTGAAATTGCTACTCAGCCTCTTAAGATTTTCAGCAAAGTCCTGCAACAGGTCAACTGCCCAAACTTTTACATGCATGCCTTTCTATTTCTGATGGCTTGTGGCTATCAATTCTGCTATTGGCATCTGGGTGCCTGAACTTCTGTCTGGCTAAAGTCTTGGAGCTAGAGAATATCTGGAGCTTTTACCTCAAAGGAATGAGCAAACTTTCAAACAAGAGCAAGCTAAGTGTACGACCTTGAATAAGAAGGATGAATAGGCTTGTACAGACATCTCAGGCTCAGCCAAGTAAGTGGCACAGAATAAGAAACAGGTTGGTGAGGAGAAAGAACAACATAACTGAACAATGTGTGAAACACAAGGAACACACATGGATGAGTAAGGAGGGCAAAACAGAAAGCACAACTTACAGAAGGAAATGGAATCTGGACAAGAGGTGGCCAGTATGTTCCCAGAACACCATTGACAAGACAAAACCTAACCCCAGAAAGGGCAGGGGAAATCTGCAGGAAAAGGTTGTCCAGCAAGAGTGGAGTAAAGCAAGCAAATGAAAATTTTAAAGCTTGTACAGTAAATTGTGGTCTTATACTCCTACAAACTGTAAGACAAGCCTTGTAACTTGAAGGCTGTTGGCACTTCAACACCATCCCACAAAACCAAACAGAGCATCTCCCCTTGATCAAACAGCAATGGAAATCTCTTCCTGACTCTGAGACCAGTTTGTTGGTTCTGTTTAGTCCTAAAAAGCCCTTGCTGAGCATATCAAACATCTGCACTGAGCTATTTCAGGCACTGAAGTACAGTCCAAAGTCTCTGCTCCCTAAGGAACAACTCTTTGTCTGCAATCCTCTCAATCAGACACCTGCAGGGCTCTCTGACGTAGCAGTCCAAGCCTAGGCAGGAAGCTTCTATCCTACATATTGGCTTTTAAACATGCAAAATTTATAATTTAAGGCCAAAAAACTACTACCAACCTAGCTGTAGCCAATTCTATTACGAAGTGCAGCATCTGGTATACAAATTCCCACTTTTTAATGGTATTTGATAAAGCTAGTGGCACCACACATTCCTCTCTGTATATTCACTGCTTAGCAGAGTAATTTCAAAAGTGTGTTGATGAATTTGAGAGGCTGCAAATGTGATTTGAGTGCTGGAGAAAGCACAATACAGTGAGAGTTGGCAAATTAAATCTGTACATGTTATCAAAAAAAAGTGAAAGATGAGCTGATTGTCACATAAAAACTTTCAGAAAAGACAAAAACAGGGATTCAAGGGCTCTTCACTTCAAGGAGAGAATGATTGAGACCTGTGTGCAACCACAGGAGACAGACAAAAAAAAAAAAATCAAATTATATTGCAGGAGCACATTTTAATTGTGACAGTGACAAACTACTGCGGCAAAACTTCAAAGGATGTGATGATTTCTCCAACTCTTGATGCTTGTCATATCAAAGGTAGACATTTTTCTGAGGAAGATGATTTTGGTAAGTAGATTAGACTCTCAGTGCAGATCCGAGCCAAACTCTGTAGCCTTTGTTATGAAAAAAAAAAAAAAAAAAAAAAAAAAAAAAAAAAAAAGAGGCAAGATTGTCTGATGGTCCCTTTTGGCCTCAAAAATCTGTCTGTGGCTGTGTTTTGCTCAGTTTGCACGGGCAGGGGGAGAACTCCAGCGCTGCTGCCGAGAGCTCATCCCCAACCCCGGGCCCTCTGTGTGCCCCGGCCCTGCCCGCCCCACAGACACGGCCCCGTGAGGGCACACGGCCCCCAGCCCAGATATTGGCGAAATATCTGGCAAATACACGCCTAAACACCCCTAAGCTGACCACGAATACCCCATGGCAGGACCCAGGGTGGGAGGCGGCTGTGGGCTCTGCCCCCCGCCCTGTCCCTCTTTGCCGGGGGTGATTTCCCCCCTGTGTTCCCTCAGGGCGTCGCCGGGGCCCCGCGGCCGCCAGGGGGCAGCGCCGCCCCGCCTGAGGCGCCCAAAGCCGCCACTTTTCACCCAAAACAGAAGCGGCGAGAGGCTCCGGTCACACCCGGCTATGGCTTTTGGAAGGGATGCCACCGAGCTCAAGGGAGAGTTTGCCTTGTCTGTGCTCGCAGAGGTGAGGCAAGTCTCCCAGGAGGGGAGCAGCCGTGACGCACGCCTCGGTTTGTGTTCGCAGGGAATATCCGTGGGGAAACACGAGTTTTAAATGTTTTAAATGTTTTTTCTTCGGCTTAGCAACTGGTGTGTTTTAGGAATTTACTGTCCTTGTAAACTTGGAGGATTTTGAGCTTTCGTAAAGCGGCTGTGCGGTGAGCCAGGCCTGCTGTGGGTGTCACGGCGGGTTTGTGTGCTCAGCGTCATTTCTGTCCCGTAAATGCCAGCCCAAAGGGCCTGCGGAACTGCTGCACAACAGCGGCTTGGCTTCGCTCACTCTGAGCCCAGAAAATGTCCAGTTTTACCATGACATCAAATTTGGCCTTTATGTTTAGTGCGTGCCGATAATTGTGGCGGAAACACAAGTGGCAATGGAAGTTTGCAGCAGAAATATCCATCATCTTCCAAAGCACTCAGCCGATTTCCAGAATTTCAGCTTCCAAAGCACTCAGCCGATTTCCAGAACTTCAGCTTCCAAAGCGCTCAGTGGATTTCCAGAATTTGTATTTGATACATGGCACCACTTTAAGGCACAGTGGCGTGAAACAGTAGGGGGTGGAAACATCCTAATTGCTCAGAAGATGAAGTCTGGCCTCTCTTTCCTCCCATGCTGTGATTTTTGTATTTATTGAGAACAAACTACCAGGAAATTAATTTTAAATTTAAAACTACTACGCGCTCAATGCCTGTTACAGAAAAGCCCAATCATTAGGACTTCTCAGTGTTCCCAGTGAGCCAAAGTGAGATGTCTTTGCCATTGCCACTTTTCCTGAGGAGTCCATACCTACACTTTCCTCCCTAAATCCTACCTGGCTCTTTTTCCTTCATTGATAAAAAGCAGCAGGAGAACTCACTCAATTCTTTTATCTTAGGGTTCCTTATTTTTTTCAAATACATCTTTTTCACAAAATTTGGACCTGACCTTGAGGGGATAGGGAATAAGAAGAGGTTTTGCTTCTTACTACATTTTCTTGTATTATATCACTAAAGTTTAATATCTTTTCTTGCAAGTTTATAATCACCAAAATAGTTCCTTTTAATAAATAGTTTCTGATAGACGACAAGTTACATTCCCTGTGCTTGAAAGGGAAATTACAACAAATAATTACTTTTAGAAGATAAATCAACAGGAAAGAGTTATACTTTAATATCATGTGCAATTTTTTTTTTTGTTTTAGATTTGTTGGTTATTATTTCCTGTGACTACAGGAAACAATAACCAACAAATCTAAAAAAAATTTCCAGTTTATCTGGAATGAAGGGCTACATGCAATCTTTTCTAAATGAGAGTCTTTATCAGTTTTTCTGGTATTGCTTGTAGATCTAAAGTCACAAATGAGCAAATCAAAAATCCCACTCATTTCAAACAGTCTGAAGGTTCCTTCAGACAGCAGCTATTGCTGCTACCTACCCACTGCTCCTTTGATACTGAAACAGTTAAAAATGTCTGCAATTTCTTGACTGGGCCAAATTGCTCCCTGGTGCAATTCCATAGAGTATATCAGGGACGAATTTAGCACCATTTCGTCAGCATTATAGAAGCTGTATTCAGTCATTAGCTGGCTGATAAATTATTCAGGAGATTTTCTTCCATGTGGCTCATTAGGGATAAAGAAAATCCTTTTCCAATCAGTCATTGTCTCGTCTTTATTTTTGGTACTAGTTTAAGCACACGCACCACATTAGCAAGTGATTAATGACATTGGCAGGCAGTGGCCAATGGACCATCGCTCCCTGTGTCCATGAGGAGCTGCAGCTGGAGCGCATCCTACATCCCTCTCCTAACACAAGCAGCTTGGGGCTGGCAGTGGCAGCCTGGTGTGGGCTCCTGCTCCCAGGAAAGCCCCATCCCACATCAGCCATGGCATAGCCCCATCCCACGTCAGCCATGGGATAGCCCCACGGTGCCCAGCTGTAAGTGCCTCTGGCTGCTCGCTCTGCACTGGCGTCCTCTGCGGAGCTGCCAAAGTGCTGATTGATGCTGCTCCAGACGGGGAGCTCTGGTGAGCACGCAGGTCTGCAGCAGCAAATCCTCACATGCCAAAAGGGATAACGTTCTGTTACTACTGACAGAGGCCAAGGCTAAAGCTGTGCAATGAAAATAAAAGTGAAGCTTTTGTTTCTATTGCGGAGTTTGGGAAGTGGACGCTGAGCGCGGCACACGCAGTTTTGTTAATGGTGAGGAGCTTGTGTGTCATTGCCGCAGACTGGTGGCTTTGAGCTCAGGTTGCAAAGCTCCACGCTACTGATTCTCCTGCTTCCCAAACCCTACAAATGCCCATATTCTCTCAGCATCTCCCTGCCTGCAGTGTCCAACACAAGCACACAAGACCTGAGCCCATAGCTCGTTGAAATATCCAAATGCTTTGCAGCTTTCACAGCTGGACGATTATGTCCATTTCCTTGCTATTCATGTTCTAATAATAGTGATCACAGGGAGAGAAGTAGAGGATATTTTGCCCATTCCTCCCTCTCCAACTATCAGTTCTTGAATGACTACAACAATCAGCTAAATAGTGGGAAATCTCAGCTAAAAATCTCTCTCCACCAGCTCTTTAAGAACAGGACATCAATCTTGCCTCTCCTTCTTATCATCAAGTCTGTGGTGAACCAATGCTGGATTCTTTGCTGAATTTTTTTTTTTTCATTTGTTTGTTTTGTTTGTTTGTAGAAGTTTTTCAGGTACAAACCAGAAAATGGGGAGGGATTGAAGTCTCTCAGTTGAATGTCCTGGATATGGGGCTATGTGCTCATTGCCCTTCAATGTAAATAATTAATTGTACTGGGGATCTACTATCATGCACTACCATGAGTATCTGAGATAAGTAAGCAGCCAAGAGGGAGTGAATTTTTCAGAATAGCCCAAGAACAATGCAATTAAGGTGATTAAAGGCATTTTTCAATTATATATATATATATATATATATAAACCAAAAAAAAAAAAAACCCAAAACAAAACAAAAAAAACCACCCTCCAGACAAACAGAACTACACCTAACTGCAGACACAGGGTTTTATTTGGATCATTTAAAGCAGGTCTGCCATGTCTCATAACATGTTGAATTTGTAAAATAGAATAATACAATTTATCTTTTTCTGTGTTCTATTGCTTCATGGTTTCTAAAAAGGAATGGAAAGTTTTCCATCTGCCTAGCAGGGATGTTGAGAAACTGATCTGCAGAAAATGGAAAAAAAATCAAACTGTTTCTGAGTTCAGAAGTGCAACAACTTGTAGGTGAAACATTCGCATCCACCTGGTATTTCAGAATTGTTTAAAATGTGGGGAGGAATTACAGAAGTTTCTAGCAGGCGTAGAGGGAATTATGAACAGTACTAAAATTGTCTCCATAGAATGTCACTACTTTTATCCCCACCTGAGTTGTGTAAGTCTTTTCATATATTCACACCACGCCATAAATGGCTGGCCCATTCTCACTTTCAGGGAAAGAACAAGCAAACCCAGCAGTCAGGATGTGTCTGTCACACCAGTTTGGGCTCATTTCCCAAAAGATAATGCCCAGCTCTGCAGCACAATACTCACTGCTCTGTCATGAGGGTGAAATTAATTCACATTAGGAGATAGAGTTGCACATTCATAAAGCCCATAACCCTGCCAAAGCTTTGATGCATTATATAAAAACTCTGTATCAGTTTTCACTCCCCTTCACTTCTGCCTCACTTAAAAAAATCCCCACTCAGATCTGCTATTTCCAATCCAATCCAACACAAATTCTTTGCAATATAAGCACAGAGCTCCGTCCTCTCGAAAACCAGATGATATTTAAATTAGCTTCATCTATTTGCTTATTTAAAGCAGCATGACAGCAGGGATAGCTGAGCTCCACCTTGATGGTATAATAAACTTGAACTCAGTGTTATGTGCAGGGGATTGATTTATGCTGTTGACAGATTCTAGGCTTCAACAATGAATGTGTTAGAGGGGATGTAAATGCAAGTGGCCACATGGTTTCCTGAAGACTTGAGGGCTCCTCATGGTTTTATACTAATCACTTCCACATTTAGCTCTTATTCTTCTCTCTATAAGCTCCCTGTTTTTCCCAGGAAGGTTATGGCCATCAACACTGAATGCATTTATTCACCAAATCGAAAGTTTTGGAATAATAGGCATTGATTCTAAAAAAAACAAACTCACAAAACATGCTCCCCCCCAAGGAAAAAAAAAAAAAAAAAAAAAAAAGAAAGGAAAAAAAAAAAAAGAAAAAAATTACTTTCAGAAGTATCCTTTGAAAGTACCTTCTAACTACCTTCTAATATGTGTTAGACCACAACCCTGACTAAATGAAAACTGACATAGGGTAAAAATCAGTATAAGAAATGTCAACCTGCATTTCCTACATTGATAAAGATAAATTTATACTCTTTTTTTCACCATCTCCAAAAACTTCAGTCAGAAACACATATCTGTGATGACAACCTCAATATTTGCCCAAAGGTAGAGTTTGCTTTCCCTGGTTTTAGCAGCCTTTGTCATGCTCCCATTCTTGAGAATGATGGAGCAGCCTTTAATGCCTCCTCTCAGACTGGCTTTCAGTCAGTGGGTGTTTTACTGGTGGCTGGTAACAAGATAAAAGATCTCTGGGATGTTTTTACCTTTCATCAGAATTTTTGCCTTGCTCAAATCAAAGCATAAATTTTGAGCTACAGAAAACCTGCTAAAAGAAGTAGGAAAAGGAGAAATCCTGACATCTTAGCACTATAACTGCCCATTGAAAAATGACTCAGTTCTTATCAAGATAATGTAGCTTTGGCCACGCTCTTGGCGTGGTAGGAAACACTCTGCACCTCGATCTCCTGAGCAGAGCCTCTGCAGGCCTGTCCCAGAGCAGTGCCCAGCAGAGCACCCAGCTCCTTCCCAAAGCCCATCTGCTGCGTGCCGGCCCTGGCGTGCTCGGCCTTTGGAGGAAGGAAATGACCTTGCCTCAGAGGGGGCACAGTCGCAGCCAAAACCGCAGCTGCAGTTCTGCAGAGAAACCACCAAGACCTCAGCTGGTGTTACCTTTTCTCTTCCTGATTCTTGCACTAAAGGAAACAGAAGCCACACAAATTTAGAGGAATATCTTGACTGGCAGTGAAGTAGTTCTTTGAGTTCAAGCCTCTGACACAGCTCCCAATGACCTAAAGAGAATTACAAATACCAAGGGCTTGACTTTGTATGAAACTGGTATATTGCTTTGTGAGGGAAAAAAAGTAATGGAAGGACAGACAGAGCTGACAGACAGAGCTGTCCATCCAATTCCAATCTGACAGGCAGCAAGTACACACACCTGGTGGCTGATAGTAGCCAGCAAGAAATGCCCCCAATTTCCAGCATAAACTTATTTCCTTGGTTGTTTGTATACTGGCAACCTAATAGTTCAACCCATCCTTTTCCCTTGTACCCTAAAGGAAGCAAATGCAAGTGAAAAACTTCTCTCAAACCAAAAAGGTCACAGCATTCACATTACCCTTGATAACACTGAGAGCACTGCATATCTTGCAATAGCCTTGCAGTCTCTGCTGAGTTATCGTGTAAAGGCTCACAGAAGAAAAGATTTTGTTTAGCAACACCCAGATTACAAAAAGCCAACCTTTAAAAAAATAGGAAGCCAGATATCTGTGCCAGCTACATGACTCATGGCAATGGAACCATTGGTAAAGTGCTGTTCAACACCCAGTCAGTGAAGGCCTTCTCACAAAAAAAAAATTTAAAAAAATCAATGACCCATAAGGTCACTGCTATATTTTTTATTCTTTTTGCATTATATCTTGGTTTTTCTAATTATTTGGCACAGATTTACTTTCAAAGACTTTTATATGCTATGGGGAAGTCTATTAAATCATTACATTGCACTTCCTCGTTCTTAGGTTTAACCTTTTATAAACTTGAAATCTCATGGTGTTCTCAAAGCAGGCTTTATGTCTGTTTTAGAGAAAGGGAAAGCAAGCAGGTCACTGCAGTCAAGGTCAGGAGTTGATGTCTCAGTCATGATTAGGACTGTGGACCTCAGCCTGTCATTCCGCTGTACTCAGTGTTGGTCTTTGGTGGACAGGGGTCCATCATGGCAGGGCAGCATTTTGAGCTTCAGCCTGAGGTTGCAGGGAAGTTGCAGTTCTCTATACAATTTCCAGAAGGGTTTTAGAAAACCAACAGTTAAAGTAAAGTCCAAGTTATAGCCAAAACAGAGAGTAAAACTTCAGTTTCATTAGTCTCATCTGTTTCTAAACAGCATCAACCTGGTGCTGGTGTGTAACACCAATTTAATCACCTTAATAATGCCCAAAGAATTCGTAGCTTGGCCAGGTTTAGAATTTAAGGGACTGTTGTTTGTGCAAACTGTGCTCAGAATTGTTTTGCTGTCAAAAGTTGGAAAGCATCCCACAGACAGAAACCTCAGACACTGCGTTCATTTGCCCAGAGCACAGTCTTGGATATTTTTTGTTTGACCCACATTTTTGAAGCAGCATATGCATCATTCCGCTTGGAAAGCAAAGCAGAGTCACAGAGGGCTCAGAGCTGGACAGTATCAGAAGGGCAACAAGTCAGTATCTGAACAACTGAATCACAATTACTGTAGTGGGATAATTAGGTTGAAATAGCCAGTGGTGCTTCTGTCCTACTGGGAGAGTTCTTCATAACAGATGAGAGAGATGAATAAAATACTTTACTCTAGATTTCTTTTAGCTCTAGCATTGCCTATTGCAACAACCTGATCAACACTCAAAACTGTGCCTTCAGCTATTGTCAGTACTGCAGAGTATGTCAAAGCAGTGACTGCTTTGTATTGAGACATTCTGCATAGTCTAATAACTCTTTGGCTAGAAAAAAGATGAACTTCCATTCCTAGCGTAGTGCATTCAGCTTAAATCACAGTCCTCTGAATTCTCTCTGAATTTTAGCTAAATGGTGGAAAAGGCTGCAAAGCACCTCTCAGTATTTCAGCTTCTCACCATCCTTGCTGTAAATTTCCTTGTGGACATCCTGGATGCCAGCACACTGACTACTGTGTTTTTAAAAATATCATATAGGCTCATGGAAGAAGTTGCATATGCTCTTGAAGAAAGAAATGAGTTAAATGCCCATGCCTACAGGAAAATCACTTTCTAAAGTTTTTGGTTTTGTTTATACCAGGATCACCCACCTTCAGCAGTTAATTACCTTGCTTGGTATTGCTGTGATTTATTAAATGTTCTTTTGTGTTTTGATCACAGGGTAGAAACCCAAAACAGGTACCCTGGGAGAGACCAAGATTCTTGTCCTTAACTGTAGGTGGCATTCTTCATCTGCTCATCTGAGTTATTGCTGAAGGAATTTCAGTATTGCTGAGACAAATGAGTTATTTTCATGTTCCCTTGATTAATGTTATCACTCTTCTCCTATGTTTAATTAAATAGTACTTTTAATTAGAATGAATGCAGGTTCATAAAATCTAAAATTGCATAACTATGTTACTTGAAAAGATTAAAACAACTTTCTGCTGTTCTTGCCCTAGAAACTGAGGAAATGACACGTCTTTGAGTGATCTGGACAGTTTCCAGATAAATTCTTCCACCGTGTGCTATGAAGAAGAAAAAGCTGTAAGGCCTAAAGGCCTAGAGACCATTTTCAATTACCTTGCAGCAATACTGAGTAAGTCCAACCACATTTTGAATTTTCAGTGTTATCTCTAGAGAAATCTCAAATAATTTCCTCTACTAGCTGGATTTGGCTTATCCAAAATTTCTCGTGTGTACTTGGTTACCTGAGACAACGCTGCACTCTTCTAACAGCTTCAGAAAAGTTACAAAGGAAAAAAAGAGAGAGATTTTTTTTTCTTAAAATTACTAAAAAATTTAGTGAGTTTAAAAATGAGAACTAATCATGTTTGGCTAGAACCAGACTGAACTACAAGGAAGCAAGTTATCTATGAGTATCCCGTACAGCACTGAGTACATTTTGCTCTCTAAGCTTTTCCAGCTCTGATCCTTCTTCTGATGTAATTCCATCAGTGGTATCAGATTATGTACATCCTTCACGATGCAGGCAAACATCCACAGAGGAGTAGACTTAAGGACACAGGGTTCATATGCTCTTGTGACCCGGGAGAGGAGACAGCTTCTAATCCTGGGAATAAATCTTCCAAATAGAAATGCAATTCAATTAAATTATTCATTTCCCTTCTCAGCTTAATCAAAGATTAAGCTACGAGGAATACGTACTTGTGCCAGATAACTGAAAACAGATGGCTGAAATTTGTTTAGTTCACCAGGGAAATTGGTAGGTCAAAGACATCAAGTCCCTTACATAGTAGATTTTCTTTTATAAAAAAGAAATTAGTTTGGGGATAACTCTTTTGGTGCTTACTTTTTTATTTCTGTTGTTACAGCGAGGTGCAGTCAAAATTGTTAAATGATCTGTTGTCCACATGGATGAGAGGATTACAGGAAACATTTCACAGGGATATATTAATTTTTTCACTTTTTTTTCTGTGTGAATAGTGCTATCAAAATATTAATTTCAGCCTTCTTTATGAATGAGTCAAACCCAAGTATTTTGGTCTTATTGAAGGGGAAACATTCAGATAAACCTAAATAAAATATTCTGGAAAGTTTAATTTTTTTGATGGCAGTTTGGGGCCCAATTCAAACAAAATAAAACGCTGAATTCAGCTACAGAACTAATATTAGTTTTGATCAGTTCTAAATATTATCACTATTTCTACAGCACTTATCAGCAACAAACTTGAAGGAATATGAATTCTTTGGCTCTTATGAAAGTTCAGCTGGATTATAGTGTTGCTGAATTTCTTTTGTAGAAAAATTAGTGATTGAAAGATAAAAATGATCTAGCAAAGCCCTCTCTAGGAGCTATGCCTAGATTTCACTTTACCTTGTACAGATTTTCTTAAGACAGTGAAGGGAGACTGAGTAAACTGTACTTATCTCTTTCCTCTGTCTCCCATTTTCACAGCTTGGGTCAATGTGCCTTCACTGATAAGGGGCAGTGAAGAAACTGGGATGGGTCTTATCTCTCCCATTCAGTGTTGCTGGGTTCAGCCTTTAGCTTGTAGGAGCAGGAACACAAATCATTCACCATAAGAAAACTAGGAAAATCCTGTATTATTTCTGAATACAACCCTTAGATACGCATTTTTCTTCATAACTGAAAAGGTAACATTGTTCTTGTTTATGGTTTATTATTATTAGACATGCACAGAATGCCGCATTAGAATTGAGGAAAAAGGCATTAATTAATTGGTTTTTTGTGATGGTTCATCTGCTAAGTAACTGTATGAAAACTTCAGACATCTGCCCATCAGGGTCCAACCTCAGTGGATGTCACACAAAGAACTGCATCCCCAGGCACCAGGTGAGAGCTGCAGTCTGTGGGAAATACTGTGGGAGTGTGGTGCATGTGTGATGACTAATGAAGGCTGACTTATATTTGCTGCTGATTATCCCAAAATGGCAAAATATTTCACAGAGTTCTCTAATATCAATAGGATGTTAAAATATTTAGCTCTGATTGGTGGATAGAAAATGCATTACTAAAGCTGGTTCTGTACACTGGTAAATCCATTACAGTGCAAAATCCTGACTGTGTTCAAAGCTCCAAACATGGTCCCTAAAGAAGTCAAATAAAAAATAGATTTGTGCAGCCCAATCTGTCTAAGCTCATGGATGATTTAAATCTCAGTCTTTCTTACCTGGGTTTTGTAAAGGGTCATCAAAACAAGTTCTTGAGTTTGGGGCTTTTCTTTTTCAAATTGGACCAATGTAAATGAAGTCTTCAGCAACATGGCTGATAAAGACGGAGAGCCGTATTCTGTGAGGAAACAGACCACAGTTATATAAAGTCATCCTCTTGTATGTTTTACAGTTCCCTGTATGCTCTCAGATCTGGAAAATATGCTTCACAGTGACAGTTTAACTAGAGTACTGTGAGCTGAAGCATGCAACAAGTTTCTAGGTTTCATTTCAGGCAGAGAAAAAAAAAAAAACAAACAGGTTTGTTTTTTGTAAAGGTGAGCCATTTTGGTATTAGCTCAATCTCACAACTCAGGTCCGTTTCAGATAGCTGTGGCTTTGCACAGGTCTCTGGAGTAAGGCAGCATGTCAGTGAGTCCCTCAGCAGCACACCACCATGCAGAGACAGCGTATTTAGAATATGCATTCACAAAGTCACATTCTATAGGGCAATGTTTTTCTCACTTCAGTAAGGATACACCTGATGTGGTGCTCCAGATGATGTCATCTACACTACAATTCCACAGCAAATCTGAGGTTATTGGCACTGCAGCCATGTTGGCTGCCTGGGATCATAAGCATAAGCATCTTTAATTAATGTGCAAATTTGCAGCTATTTGGAGTCTACTTGGGTTTATTTAAAGCTGTACAAGTGTCTTTCCTGTGAACTGTTACAAGGGCAAACATGAACAAGACCAAGGCAAAATCCATCCTTACTGGGCATAATTAAATCCCACCTCAGTCACGTCCCTTCACTGTGGTGATAGATTCCCTAGGTTATTCGTGCAGTTGTAAAATCTCTCCATTTTGCACTCAGTAAAATGGAGAAGAGATGGTCATGGATCCTCTACAACAGCCTGGGGACTGAGCCAACACATCGGGGCAGCACAGAACCTCATGCTCGGTGCCATGACATGTGATCCTTACAGGTGACTGTGGGAATTAGTTCACAAATCCCTTTTCTCAAGTTTAGTAAAGGGATTTGGCTAAAGTAAAGATCACCATATAATCTGGAGACAAACATTGCGAGGAGTATTAGTCATCACATTGTGGATTTAATAATGTGAAGTTTCAGGTGACCCACCTGGACCATAACTGCAAATCTTGCTGTGATTTTTCCACATCAAATCCGTTCAGTGTTTTGAAAGAGTGCCTTGGAAAAGGAAGTTTATAATTCTTCTTGTATCATGTGAACTCTGTGTAGGGATATTTTCTAATACCCTAAGAACACTTCCCCAGTCCCCTAGAAACTGAGTTAATGCAGAATGACTAATGTATCTGTTCGGACTGTCAAAATATTCACTGTAAACTTGATGCATAATTTAGCCTAAGTACATCACAGCAAAGGATACAGTCCAAGGAACACAGTTTCTTTTCCCTTGATTAATAAAGGCTTGGAAATCAGACTTAAGAGCATTCTGTGCTCCCTCAAGGTCAAGAAAAAGATGCAATACTTAGAAGTATTTCATTCTGAGGCATTAATCAGTACTTTAGGTCACCCCACATTGCTCAATAATTTGCTTTAAAAACTTCCATGTGACTTCATCTACCCTTCCCCTCTCTCTGTCTCCAATGTTTTGGACATCAGGGTGGACAGTGCAGACCTCAGGGCTCCCCAGGCAGCTTTTGTGCCATGGTCAGTGGTAGTTTGACAGAGCTCTTGGAAAAAAACCATGCACTTCAATCTTCTATGTAGTGTCTGCTTCATGGGAAATATTGTGCAGACCCCTGACAGAGACTAGAGAAAACCCCAGATTTATTTGCCTTTTATGCATGATTTCTTGAGTTTGGAATTTGCCACCAGATAATGCAAGCTGACTTTATAAGAGTGATATAAAACACAGGGAAAGGTCAGGTTTTGCAGGAACTACAGGGTCAGGTTCTTTAGGAGCTATGTGCAGCATCAGCAAACATTTTCCTTACAGCTTTCTTCCCAGCAATTTATTTCCAAAATAAACTGCAGTGATTGTGCCAGTACTAAAACAATCATTCCCTTGACTCACCAGTGCTAATAAAGTTTCTGACACATAAAGAACAGGGGATGTTCAGACAACACCAGGTCTTTTTCTGCCATAACATTGGTGAATAAGAGTAAAGATAAAGAAAATATTTGTGAAGAAAGATTACCAAACCAATGAGCATCGCTTGGAACCAACCCAACTGATGTGGGAGAAAAAAGCTGGATCAAGGAACAATATGAACACTATGGCTCATGGGAAGACAGTTCTGTACCCAACAACCCTGGCTGGAAAGTGAAAACCCACTTGGCACTCTTGAAAACTTACCCCTGTGACACAGCTCAGTGGTGAACGGGGCACCTGCAAAATTCAGAATTTTATACCTCCCTAATGCTGTTTTGGGTTTTTAACCATTTTACAGGAAAACAGTGATAACATGGTTCAACAAGGTCTCCTGTATGTTTGTTTTCCATAGCATCTTATATAAAATTTATTAGTGAGTCTGAAGAACTTGGCTATAAATAATTTAAAATTGTTTCTTCAAATGACAACACACTGAAAGTATATTTTCTCTCCTGTGGGAAAAAAAAAAAAAAAAAAAAAAAAAAAAAAAAAAAAAAAAAAAAAAAAAAAAAAAAAAGTCTTTGAGTGGCTTCTATAATATGCAGCACTGAATGTCTCGATTAATGAAACCCCAAGGGATATAGAATAGAGCCCATATCACAAGAAAAATTGGAAGCCCAGAAGCCTATTATTTTGTAATAATTACCATGCAATTACAAGCATTCATTGCAGCATGTTCATTAGGAACACTTCTATTTTTATCATCATTGAAATACTCTAATATATGCTGGTCAGCTCAGAGATGTGAACTTGATACAGAAGGGAAACTGTATTTATAAAGAGTGGAAGGTGCTCATTGATCTATCTCAGGAGCCAGTCTGAGCACATCAGGGTAATACTGCTGTTTAGAAAGGAAGAAGCTTGGACCCCAATGAAAAACATGAATGTCAGCTTCAGGATTGTCAACATAGCATCATAAAATCAAGTGTTGCAAGTACTCTCAATGGTCTGTGTATTTCCAGTGCCTTCTGTTCATCAGTAAGAGGATAAAAAAGTAAAAAAGGGAGGAATTGTTTTCACTGCATTTATGAATTTGTAATACTGACTGACAACAGCTTCAGTATATTTTTACTGCTCCTTCAGGATTTATCAATCAGCTTAAAAGGAAATGATAGCCAGTGTTTTGTGGTTACAGTAACAAATGTCTGTAAATAAGAAATTGTAAGAAAAAGAAATGTATATAAACCTCCATTAATTTCACATTGTAATGCTTCAGTCTTATTTCCAATATCCCTCTATTCAATTCCATAATTATCTAATTATGTACAATTAGATAAAAAAATAAACTAGAGACAGATAGTCATTATGTGAACAAAAGATATAACTTATTTGGTGAAAAAATTGACAACAGCAAAATATTATGACCAAGGTAAGAAGAGAAAACTAAAATGCTCAAAAGTAAATGAAGCTTTAGTAAAAATATGCAGTGGAAAAGAATATGGGAAAGAAAAGTTCAGTAAAAATGCAGTAAAGGGATATGGATAAAACAAATGGGAAAGAAAAAATAAACAAGGAAAATGCTGTTAAAAAAAACCAGAGCTTGAAATATCATATTCCTCCTTCATTGAAAACAAATCTAGTGTCTATGTCTTTTATGTGCAGAAGGGTAAACACTGGCTGAAACACGCTGGCTTCCAAAAGCGTTGCCAACATAAATACTGCCAGGAAACACAAGCTGTCCCTTGCATTTGCCCTGCAGTTAATTCTGTTGTTCTGACTTCCACAGGCACAAAACTCAGTGCAGGTTGTTGGTTAATGCTACACCTGAACAACGGGCATTAACCCAAATGCTGCTGGGGCAGGCTCAGGGTGAATGTAGAGCTGCTCGGCAAAGAGAGGGGCACAGGAGCTCTGAGGTCTCCCTGGTGCCCTATGGGGCAGTGGCCACAAAGCCACAGGCTCCCTCTTGTCTGCTCATTAAGCTGTTCAAACAGGGGATCTTTCAAACTTGGCATTTCACCTCAGAAATGCAGAAAACCTACAACTGCATCGTATTTTATGCCAGTATCTCCACAGCCAAGGAAAGTGCATTAATAGCACATTCAAGAGCTGGAAACTTCTCTCAAACCTTCATTAGCTGCCTGCCATGTTTCCCCAAAATCTATCCATCTACACATGGCTAAAAACAAATTGTCTGTGACAAGCTTCCCTACTGATACGTGTGTGATAAAATACTAGAGTATGAGAATCACAGAGACATCTGAGGACTTAAAGTAGATCTTTCTCAGGTCAGTTAGAAGTGACTGGGTTGCCAGATGTGATGGACTACATGGAGAACCTGCCCACTGGGGCACAGCTGCCAACATCTGCTAAGGGTGGGCATAGAATCATAGAATTGTTAAGGTTGGACAAGATCTTTAGGACCAACCATCAAGTCCAACCCTTAACCCAGCACTGCCAAGTCCATCACTAAACCATGTCCCTAGATGCCACATGTACATGCCTTTTAAATAACTCCAGGGATTGTTTACTCATCTTCTCCCCTGGGTAGCCTTTTCCAAAGCCTTGCTACCCTTTTGGTGAAGATTTTTTTTCCCCCAATATCCAATCTGAACCTACCCTAGTGCAACTTGAGTGTGTTTCTTCTTCTGTTACTTGTCACTTGGGAGTAGAAACCATGTCAGCCTTTCTGAAAGCTTTTCTGGTTCTGTCAATATCCTTTTGCTGGGTGACTTCAGTTCCTTGCTAAGGGAGGAGGCAGGGTGGCAACCAAGCAGTTCTTAGGGTTCAGAGATTCTGCACAGGGTCCACAGCATATGCCTGGCATTCCACATGCCTGTTCTTCCTGGAATTATTTGTTGCTGACATCAGTTTATTTCCCCTCACCTTGATGTGTGGATGAGATCATGGCTTTGTAGCAAGAGAAGATCCAGATTGGGATCAGGTCCTCAAGCAAACCTTCCTGAGGCTGGGATGTGCTCAGTGCCAACAGTCTGTTCAGCAGCACCCATGAGCCAGTCCCTGCCTACCAGTACTCTTGGGACAAAATTAGGCAAATACAAGGTTGTTTTAAGTTTAGACTATTACTGAGCCTTGATAAAAGCCACATTTCTTTTCCTTTTCTGAAGACTTGATATGGGTCCTTTATATCCTTAAGACAATCAGAAAGAATTCTAGTTATTTGGGGAGGAAAATATGAAATGCTTTTATATCGTGTTTCCATTCATTTAATGAAAACTTTACATGTCATGGCTTTGCCTTGAATATTCTTTCTTTGATGTAGGAAAGAAAGTTAACATCATACTTGAAATCTTTTCATGGATGAATGTAATATATACTGAATCTATGTCAGGAACAAACATTCCTATCCTTCTTTCTTGCCTCACCAATTAACTTTCCATGAAATGGCAACATTTGCCTTATTAAAATTTCTGTGCTTGTGGCACAACTAAAAGTGTGAGTGACTTTTACAACTGAAAGTGTGAGCTAAAAATAAAAAAATCTTGATTTGATTGTTGTCTCCTATATATTTGAAAAAGTAATGTATGAAGGTAGTCACTGAACCAAAAATATGCAATGATCCATGGATCACTCAGAACTATTTCTCCCATAGTCTAGAATCTGGAAATTAGTCCAAACTAAGAAACACTTAGATACAGCACGTACATAGGTAGCAAGCAGAGCTCTGTAACTACTTGTTAAGGTTCACATACTGCTCAGTATTTTCTTACTCAAGAAGCAATGTTCAGCCATCTCAGCTCTTGAAGTGAGGTAGCAAATTCCTGTTGACAACTGTGAATGCACTTGAAACTCAGATTTCCCTGAAGTCCAGGCCTTGACTCCACAAGGCTGATTTCCTATGTCACGAGTAAGTTAAGTCATTATTTGATATTAAATGTATAAAGGCAAAATGCAAAAAAAAAGCAATTAAGTACCATAAAATGTATCAATAAAAACCAGAAAACCTGTCTTAAGAGAGGACTGGCCAGGCTGTTACTAAGCAAAAATATTGACAGTGCTTCCCAGAGTGGTAGAATCACTTTATTTTTTTTCCCATATCCTAGCTTGAGAATGAACAACAGACAAAAAGGATGACATTTTTAAAACTACTCAGTGCTAATGTTTTGAACATACCAGACTTCTGAATATTCAAATTTAAATACATGCATGCATTACATATATATATATATGTTTTAAGTGTAAAAATAGAATGCAAAATTGATGTATGACACACTGTGTGCAACTTCTGGGCAATTTTAGAAGGGAAATCAAGATCTCTGATGTTTTTCCATTTATTCTAAAACACACAAACAAGATTTCATGAAATGTATTCTGTTTACTTGTTTATTATTGTTTTCTTTTACTATATTCTCATTTCATTTGTTAATAGGTAAGCATTTACATTTCTTTTGGTTTTTTTTAAAGCTAGGCAAGAGCATCATAAAAATGAGATTAATTGAAAAGAAATACAGGCTGTTTTAAATCAGAAACTCAAGAAAGTTAGAGTAATGGCCCCCAGGTAGCAAACTCCAATTCTTGCTGTCTGCCCCCTGTGAAAAGGGGCTGCTTCTTTCTCATCTCCAAGTAGTCTGACAACAGGAATTTACAACAGAGAAAATGAAGAGTAAATACAACTGTGAGCACTTGACCAAAAAAAAAAAAAAAAAGCCAAAAAACCAAAACAAAAAAAACCTCCCCAAAACCCCAAACTGTGTCTCAAATGGAAAGCTTAAAAAGATATTTTTTAATGGCAGAGATTTTGCAAAAAAAAAGTTTGCTCTTATAAGCCAATGATTCAGTAGCATTTTTGAGATCAGGAAATCCTTTCTCTACAATGGATACTTTGTCATGCCAAAAGACGGATCTAAAATTGCATTGTGACTCATCCATAAGGCATTCAAACATTTTTATTTTCCTCAAATGTCTGGAGTTTGAATCATCCAAATCTCCATAAGAAAAAAAAAAAAAAAAAGGCAGCAAGCAAGCACTCTCTCCTTTCAGATGAGATGTTTTGAGGAAAGGCTACGCCTTTCTCCAGCCAGTGTGGCCATGTGTGACACCCAAAGTTTGGTAACAGCACTCAGTGGTGTTTGCAGTATCCTGGGGGTTCAGGGGCTGCTCACCAACTTGTCTCTACAGATTTTTTACCTCTAATAGAGCTTTTCAAAGAACAAAAGTACTTTGGCTGGAGTAAGGTATGTATACATCATTATGACTTTGTACAAGCTGTGTATCATTGAAATTAATCTGTTTAGACAAGTTCCTCATCTGATTCACAGCTTAAGTAACATACCTTGAAAATATTTTCATGGGGTTTTATTAATTTCCTGTTTTGCTTCTATTCAAGTATTGCTGATGTAAAATTTTTTAGATTAACACAGGAACAGCAAAGATCTTAATCACTGACATTCATGAAACTCCACAATTGCTCTCAAAAGAGATTTTATCATGAAAGTGCTAATAATGAGTTCAAAGGGGACTGAAAGAATAAGTGCACAAATATTTTAAGTCAATGTTCACTTGTGAAATCTTAGTAGTAACCTGTGAGAATTTTTGTTTTAATTCCTGAAAAAAAACTACCCTGTTTTTTTTGTTCCTCCTTTTGGTCATCTGCTGCTCTCTTCACTGCTGAGCACTTTTCACTTGCGTGAAATAGAAAATGGAGCCATACATGAAGAAAGTTTGTTTTGGTAAATTCTACTTTTTTCTTCTGTGTGGGAGTGATCAGGTTTTGATAATAAATTTAAGAATTGCTGGATACAATTAATTTAAACTTTATATGACAAGTACTACATAGTGTAAAGGATCAAAACCCTTGCTCTTTCCATCAAGTGCAAACCATACCATGCCATTTGTTGCTCAAGAACTGGTGCATCACATCACATGGAACAACTAGTCAGCTCACACAGTTTAAACCAAATCAGTATTGAAATGGTTGGTAGAGTTACTAATGGCCCAGGGTTAACCCGTGATCACAGATTCAGGATCTATATCTTGCTAATACACCCCACTATCAGGAATTTAGGAAATGTTAGTGAACACTTGAATATTTCTGAACACATTTCTAGCACAGTTGTGGCTACTGCTGTTTCCATCCCAAGGTCTCACCACCAGATGCAAATCCTCATGCTTCTTAGACCATCCACCCCTCCTAAAACTTTTAGTAAATATTAGTAATAATGAACTGTGAAATATCTAGGTTCTTGATTACCAGCCAAGCAAATTAATTAAGTTCTTACAATTTATCCACTTAGCTGTCACTGAAATAAAAAAAGCCCTCAAATTTAAGACAGTGATCATACAGACTCCTATGAGCCCCTATAGGAACTGCCCAACTTTACCACAAGGAGCAGTTCTATCGTAGCATGGACACAAAGAAAATAATGAGAATAAAGCAAATTTATGCAACTTTTAAGCCATGGAGTGCTAAATTGGCACTGAATGGCTTAAAAGTTGCTATATTGAAAGGTATTCAACAGTTAAACGTTGACTTTATTTTAAAGGCAGTTCAATTTTTAATCTTTTCATTGCAATGATTCAGCACCTGCTTGCTACAAGCTTTAAAAAGTATTTTAAACTATCTAGAATTATACCTTGGGGTTTGATTTTTTTTTTTAAATAGCATGAATTTTTGATTAGTCAGTTCACACATTTTAATTAACACACACATGAAGTTTAATTCATAATGAGGGAACCTAAGAAAAACCCGGCTGCTTGCACAGCTTGGAAGCTCATATTTTCAAACTCTTCAGAGGCACAAAAAGACATACCTGAGATTCCAAGCCTTGGCTTTACAGGATTTCCAAGCACTCAACCTTAGAAAGCCTTATGAATACAAAGTACAGCCACTCCACATCTTCAATACCTGCCTCTGGCTCTTGCAAAGCAGACACTCAAATGCTGTGAAGATTGGCATGCACAATTGTTGGCTAATTGAAGAGATATGCCATGGCCCCTATACCGTGCACCTGTCTGCATTTCCACAAATGCATCTGTCTGCAGCACAGTTTTGGAGGTGTTAAATATGTAATTCCATATTTTGTAATCTAAAATTAGAAAGATATTTTTCCCCAATTTCTGTCAATTATAATGGGCCTTAAAAAAATTAATTTCTATAGAGCATTCACTGTCACCTAGAACATTACAGAAAAACATTGTATCTTTTTCTACATCAGGCTATTCATCCAGGAGAATTTCCTTTTCAGGTTTAGAGATATATGTGCAATATACTCTTTCCAGTCTTAGTTCACCTCTGTTCAGAGCTGGAATAATTCTAGGTAAGAATTGCCAACTGGAAAAATACTGGTGGGGTAACAGATTTGCCGAGGGCTGAATTACACCATGCAACCATAAAAAACCCCAGGAGCATGTTTCAGCCACTCTTTCCAGAATAATTTGTCCTTGTCTACTGTAGCAAATCATATTAAATATAGAGCTAGTTCAGTGGCAGCCTTTATTGACACTCAACAGCAGCAGCAAGTGACATTTTAAGGTAGATCATTGTAGGAAGATCTTTTAAGGTAGATGATTGTGGGCAAAATCCTGATCTTAGTCTCTCTCTCTGGAATGCCATTGACTCCAGTGGACAGGGGTTGAAAGATAGTTAGAACTGAACTGCCTTTTTTTTTGAAAATAATTACATTTCAGAATATTAAATGGCAACATAGATTGACACTTTTGACAGGCAGCATTTTAACTTTCAAAGGAAAGTTGCAGCCAGTGAAAATCACTACTCCTGACACTAATTTGCAGAGAAACTGGCCATTTCCATGGTGTTATGTGTTCAGCTGTCATTAGATTAGGTGGATGTTTTCATTGTGGGGCTTTTGCAGTCCATACTGTTTGTGAAAACTTATGCAGTAGCGGATTGAAGCTTGACCCATTGAATTGAACTGTAAAACACAAACTTCCCTGGAACAGAATATCCATGAATATACCAATCCATCTTAGCTTATAAATGGTTGTCATGGCACAATAAAATTCCTTTGAAGAAAAACCAATTAACTTCCAAGCACTCCAGCCAAAACTAACCATGAAGTCCACATAATAGTAGAGCAAACAAACAGAACCTACTGGGAAGGAGCTTAGGCTATCACAGCAAGCCATGCAACATATTTTCCTCTCTCCAAGCCTCGTGGATCCATGAAAAAGAAAGAAAATGTGATTAATTCCCCTCTGCAGCCCACTAGTCTCTAGGCACCGGATTGTCTGTCTGTGCCTGTTGGTTGCTAGCACAGGCTGGAACAGAAGTCAGAATTATCTCAGCTGTAACAAAAGGGAAAAAACCAATCCCACTTGAGGAAGGAAAGCTACAGTCTCTGATATCTCTGCTCATCCTCCCCTGGCCCTGCCAGCTTAGTCAAGAAAAGTTCAGTACTAACAGATTATGAAATGCAGAGGAATAATTTTGCATTCTAAGCAAAATATGCGATGAATATACCCACAAATAGTTCACAACTAACAAAGAGCCCAAAATTATTACTGCCAAAGTGCTCCTCTGAAGAGGGGCACATGGCATTCTGCTGTTCTGAAGTAAGTTGTACATAGTATGAAGACCCCTGTGGTATTGGCCAAGAAGCTAAGTAAGAAACTCACCCTTCCAGCTCTTTGTGCTGTAGGAAATATTTAGTGCAGCACATTTACATTTACTGTTCTGCTGCTAACAAAAGTGATCTCTCTCCTGGAATAAGGCATTGTCAGTTTCTTTGGCCAAAAGACACATGGCAGGAGTTTCCTCCAAGTACTGCAGATGGCTCAGTGACCCCCATGGACCTGCCAATCCTCCCTGTTATAGTGTTGCCCAAAACAGGCTTCTCTAGGGCTGATCTGTCTTTCCAGATCCAGCATAAAGCATGCCTTCTGAGCTCTGATACCAGCACAGGAAACTGGCAAGAGGAGTCTTGATCTAGAGGAAGTAAGAAGACAACCAGAGAACAATGAAAGATTACAAGCAATTACTCATAAAGCTGAATTTAGTCATTTATGGAATGAGATGATCACATAAAAGTTACCTTCGACTGCGCTCTGGCCATGCTTTTTTACCAGACTCTTATTTTAGAAGTCCTGTCACATCATTTCAGAAGTAGCCATGGCATAAAGAGCAGCTCTGGCTCTTACCATCCACCATGGATTCTGCCTGTGTAATTCAGTGGTGTTAGAAAGATCCAAAGGCTGCTGACATCTTTGTACCCACACACACACACAACAGCCAGGAGTGTTTTCTTTTAAGGAAAGCAAAAAATACTCAGGAGAACAGCCAGAAGAGAAAAAGTGAAACATTTCAAGTCTCAGTTACTTTCCAGGTGACCATTGCTTGTCCCTGGGGACTTTAGGTCATTGCAAACCACCAGAGTTTCAAATGGAGTCATCTCATTTGCATATGCAGGGCAAAGGTTAACATGAAGAATTGCTATGGCAATTCTTCATAAACAGCCTTACTTAGAAAAAAACCCATATTTTTCCCTCATTATTTCTTTGCACTTTATTGTGTGTGCTAAAAACCTCTGAACCATAGGAACCAGTAATTGCAAAGCAAACATGTCATCCAATCTTATTCTGCATCTCTGTTTCCTCCATGAATCTCAAAGTGCAGTAGAAAGGAAGAGAGGTATTGCTATTCCTATTTAAAGTGGATGGTTCCTATTTCACAGATGTAGTTACCACAGCACAGGTTCCCCTCAGACAGCAGAAACGCTTCCTTAGCGCAGCTCTAAGCATAAAGAGAATCATCCCAGTGATGCATTTGGACCAAGACACACAAAAGGGATGAATATATGGCTCGAGGCATTTTATTTCAAAGTCTGTATCTCTAGAGGACATGTAAAGATTAGAGAAGGTCTTTCTCACAGACACACAAGTGCAAACACCTGTACATTCTTTGGGCTTTGTTGTATATAATGACTTTTTTCCATCCTGTTTAACTAGCACATCTTCCCTACAACTGGAAATTGTTAGAAAACAGCAGGAAAGTGGGGTTGGGAGGGAACCAGAGGAAAAAGAATATTAAAGGCTGCTTTAAATATTTTCCAGATTTGAGGTTTCAAGGTGGGGGGAGAAAGAGAAGGGGCCTGTTTTTTAAAAAACATATGAATTCAAAAGTCAAAATCTTTAAATTTTTAAATGCCAAAATTCAGTGGCATTAGGTCAAAACAGATGTTTTATTTCACTTTTGCATTTTAAAATGGACATAAGTTTGAGTATTGTCATGTCATAAAAACAATTTCTGTTTAAGAGTCCTATAAATAACTTTATTTTCCTTTTTCTGGAGGCTTTTTGAAGGGAATTTCCAAAGGGAGGTCTTAGCAGGGAAAAAAGAAGGGGCATTCTAATCTCCTCTGCTTCCCACCCTGACTTTAATCTGCAATGAAAACAACTCATCTCATAATCTTTATTATTCTCTGCTCAGCAAAAGATGACCCAAGAAGGTGTTAGAATATTCCCTGTTGGAAAATAGATGATAATATAATGTCTTATGGGCAATGCAGACAGTACCTTTTATCACTTATAATTTATGGAGAAACTATAGGATATAGTAGGATAAAGTAGGATATAAAACTGAAAAAGGAGAGAGTACATTTTTCATCTTGCAAAGTAGAAATGTGTATTTCTTACAAATTTATAGGTCTAGGTTGCCTTTATTTTTATTATTTTTCCTGATACAGTTGTCATAATGTTTAATAAACTTTTTATGTTCAATACTTGACATTTTACATCTCAGTTGCAATTTTTTGAAAGATGGTATTATTCTCAGTTGAAAGAAGCAGACCATGCAAACATACATATGCAAAGGTACATGCCTCTGTATTTTCATTTTTAATCAGTTTAATACAGCATGCTGTTTTACAAAGGGTGGAAAAGAATTCTAAAGGCAGATTTTCTTAACTATGTGCTATATTGAAAATGATGCTTTGTGAATGATACAGTTGCCATATTTGCATGGAAATGCAAAATCTTCTTTAAATTTTGAAACTAAGCACCTGGCTTCTGCAATCAAATTCCTTTGAAAGGATTCCTGCACCACCACAGTGATATTTATGCAAATATGCCCTCTGAGATGAGCCTGAAAGGCTGGGGAGTAGTTAAAGGTTTTTTGGGTTTTTTTTTTGTACAATGGATAAGAATAATCTGAGAGGAAGAAAAATGCAGTTTCAAGCCACAGAGTTAATGATGTGGATCCTGTAATGAGAGATGGAGGAGGGAGAGAGAGAAGGGAATACCTGTCTCACGATTCAAGCTAAAAAATACTAGAATTGCTTTGTGAAAGGCAGAAATAACTCATGTCTATTTTTGTCTTTTGCAAAGTAAGTCAAAATAACAAAGTAGAGCCCAGGGTCTGATGTTTTAAAACACAAAGGATGTAGATAAGACAATTTGGGTGCAGAGAGAAGTGTGTTATCTGTCATCCAACTCCCTTTGAGAACCATGAGGTGAGCAAGCCATTTTAACGGTAATAATCAACCCCCACCTCTACGTGCAGAATAATATGAGGGAGTAGCATTTCCTCATTAACATGTTCTTCCATAACCCTTCAAGCAGTGATCATGTCCAAGAGCCATTTGGCAGAGAACAGAGTGCAATAGGGGCACCACAGTACAGCAGGACATCAGTATTAAATCTGCACCCTCAGCTGTCCCTTTATTATACAGTGCAAGAAAATGCCTCCATTATGTTGGGTTCCTGCATAGCTGGGATGAGCCTGTGATTTCATGGCAAGAAGAAAGCCTGCAGTTTTCTGAAAGAGTGATTTTTTTTTTTCTCTTTGCCTCCTCTCATTCCCACACTGTCTGCAGGGCTGGGGCAACCTCATATTCACCCATGAATTACCAAGAATCAAACTTCAGCTTCTGCTGGGGTTCATTTACCCATGAGAGCATTTTTTGGGGGTGATGAGGTGGCCCTGGAAATGACTGAGCTGTAAAACCCAACTCATCCAAGGAGCCAGCACTTGCTCTTCAGCCCGAGATAAGCAGGGATGTGTCACCCATGGTGGGGAGGGAGGCACAGGATGTGTGGCAGCTCCCTCTGCTCCAGGTCAGCTACAACCCAGGCTGTCAGTGTGGAGACCCACTACAGAACAATGTTATGTTTACAATTAAGTGTTTTAGCATCACTGTTCCTGTGGTGACTCTTGTTTCAGCTTGCTGCCTGTGGGGCAAATAGATCCCATTTTATATTGGCAGCATGCATTAATGGGGGCAAGGTGGCTTTTGGTCTGAGACAAGGCAAAGCATGTCTGTGCTTGGATAAAGGTCAAAGCACACCAACAGCTCTGGCCCAAAAAGCTCTCTCCTGTTTCTATTGGGATATATTCTCTTCTCGTGCAATTTTCAGACTAATCAAAACCAAATTATTCCAAGCAGCAGCTAAATGAAGTAAAGGAAGAGGTTAATATAAACTACATGGAAAGATACACTCTGGAAAGAGTTTTCAGTGTAATCACACAAGAAGGGTGAGACAGTGAGATGAAGGAAAGCACGTACCTCATTCAGCAGGGAGCTGGGGGGAGTGGTACAGCTTTCTGAAGCAAAACTGGAATGTCACTCATTTCCCTAAACCCATCTGTCACACTCTTCTGTGGCTCAGGAGTGAGTCTTCAATTCACATTTCAGTTTGCAATTTTTCAATTTACTTTTTATTGTTGGGGTCAAACTTCTTTGTCCTTAAGTGTGTGTTAAGATAGGTATTTCTGCTTCATTAAACACAGTATGTTCACATGTGCACTGTGTGCTTCAGGACTGAAGCCTTATTTCAGTGTTTACTAATATTTACAGAACACTATTTACACATGTCTTGACAATCACAAAATTGTTGTTACTCAGAATGTTCCTTTTTCCCTCAGAGTAATCATTCTGAGTTCTTTTGTTTCTTTCTCCCTGGCTTGTTTGCATTCCCTTAACTTTCCAAACCCATCCTATTTCCTCTCAGGTGATTTACAAAGAAAGTCAGTGACCTTCTACTGTTCAAATCTTGTATAAACTGTCTTGACAGAATTGTGGGCTGTAAGGAAGGGGGTAGGAGGAGGAGTCTGGCTCCTTGGCTGAGGGTGCAGCTTCCCCAGAACTCCAGTTTGGGCCGTACATGGTTTGCAGAGCTAAATACATCCTTACACTCCATTAGCTGCTCAAAAATTAAGCTGCCTGTATCACTACATTCTTGTCAATCCCTTTGGTTTGACACTAACCTCTATTTCACTGGGTGATTGAAATATTTCTTGTATCATTTCATCATTACTCAGAGCTGAACAAGTGCGGCCAATGACTAATGGCACATTCGTTGTGAGTCATGGATACCTGGTGATCTGCATGGGTGCACTGGTTTCCCAACATTCACATTTCCAACTGCATTCAGAAAACATTGTGTAGAATGGGACCTTTGTAATACAGATTAAAAAAACAAAAACCCTTCTCTGAGTTTTTTTAAGTGTGTTTGCTCACAGTGTGTTTTCAGTAATCATGTCTATTATTCCTGTACTAGTCCAGAGCTGTGTCTTGGCATCTGCATGCAGACATTGCATATATATATATATAGACATGTATATGTATCAGATTTAGAGCTGGTCAGGACTGGACTAACTGTTGCTTCCTGGCATTATCTTAGTAAGGAAATTTATTGGCACAAATAGTCATTAATTAAAACAAGTCAGAAGAGGGTCTAATAGAAGTCTATATTAAATTGGTGCAATGCAAAATCTCAGTAGAAGCCCAGTTCCCTGAGGTACAGACATCTGATCAAGGAATGTGCTGGAATACTTGAATCCAGTAAACACAAACTCAGCTTCACATTGTTTGTTTGAATAATTGCAGAGAATTGATATTTTATGGGGAGTAGTGCCACTCCCCATCCTAAAATTCCTTGTGCTCCTGCTACACTTTCCCTAGTTCTCTTTCCATCAGCCAACAGTAGAAAACCTCTCCCTAAAATATCCCACAAGGATAAAGGATGCTGCTGTCTCTGTTGTTGAGGTTGTCCAGAGAGGAACTGATGAACTGTAGCCTCAAAAAAGAAGCTTCTCCCCATCCCTGCTGGGTGAGCAGACCCAGCCACAGTCTGCTCCACATCTGGTTGTCTGCTCCAGCTTTTGGCACTGAGTGTGCATGGATACTTGCAGTCTGTTGAGGGTGTGATGAACATGGCAGTATGATGGTCAAGCATGTCAGTTTTCATTTCATGTAGCATTGCCAAAATATGTTTTTATTTAAAGTAAGGCTATTTTGAAACTCCCTTTCATTCTTCTGTGATGTCTCACAGATTATTGAAACTCATTTCAGGAAGGCTGAAGTGGCCTTGAGAGTTTAACCTCCACTTTTCATGGGCTGCTCAGGGAATTTGTCACTCTTCCCCATGCTGAAGGCAACAATGGGCAGATAGAATGGCTTTCAATGCTAAGATTTCCACATGCAAAAAAAAAAAAATCCAGCAATGTTCACATTTTGCAGAATATAACTGCAGAACAGGCTTTCTCCTTGTTGGAAGGGGCTGGATCTGAACAGCATAAATGCTGTCCCACAACAGGGGAGTATGCTCCAAGTGAAGACAGTAAACCACAACGAAGGAAAAATGTACAAATGAGGACACCCAGGGAAGTTAATTCTTTTTTTCTTTAAAGTGGATTGGTTAAACGAAATTAAAATCTCACATAGATTTTTTTCTTTCAAAGGGATTAAGTAGTGGCAGCCAGAGAATCGTGTTTAACAATATTCACAGAACAGTTTAATTCAATTTAATTAACCAATTTCGTAATTCACTCTTTAATTAAATTCAAGTTCACTTTTTAAATATATGATCTGTTGACAAGCCCTGAATGAATAGCCCTGCTAAAAAGATTTTTTTTGCTAACTTGAGAATGGGAAAAATAATTCTAGAACACTGGTGTTGCTTAAGGGGAAGGAGCATTAAAAGGAGCTGGTACAATAAAGTGCTTGGCTCTGCTTTAAGTTACAAGCCTTTCTATGACTTTTCCTTTAACTTTTCAATTCCTGCCTCAGGTTTCTAAGAAAGAATTCAAGATGCAAGCAATTAAATTTTAAGAATCTGTCGGTCTGGTGAGGAATCATTCAGTTTCAGTAAAGCTGTAATGACTTGAAACTTATCAAAAACAAGACCAAGCACACTCCCTTAGAGAAATGTGTTTAAACTGGAGCCTGCTCTTCTTGTTCCATCCCAGTTACCAAGAATGGGCAGAAAGTATTACATTCATTTTCACACAAAGAAATGCCAGTACTTTTTGGTTCAGTGAGCTGAAAACTCAGTAAGATCCAAGGTCTTTTGGACAAATGGATGACTATAGCTTCTAGGAAAAAGAAAAATAAACTGATAAGACAGAGTGACTAATGACTACTTCATTTATGGTACAGTAGGTATTTTTGCTTATGGTTTGAACTCCCAACCTGTGGTATTTGCAGGATGCATAAACACATTTGTGCATAGCAAGCTTCTAAACTTGTTAATAGGCAGATGTTGAATGGAAATCTTCAGTTTCTGGAATTGCTGTTTATTATCTGAGAAACTTTGGGCAGCTAAAATATGATTACCCAAGGCATTATTAGGCACTATCTTGACCCAAAGCAGCACTTTAGCATCAAGCTTAAGAGCTCTCCAGCTCCTTGTTATGACATCCCATGTGAAAGCTGCTGGATGAGGAACACGAAAGTAAAGAAATTCCAGTCCTCTAAGAGTTAAAAGCACAGCTGCAGCGTTCCAGAAACAACATCCTGGAAACATCAGCTCCCATAAGAACACATTGACCACAAAAGTCTGTCAAACTTAAACACAGCAAATTGATTACTGCTACATTTTAAAAAAGCCCTGTCTAGTGACAACACATTTATGAAGCAGATTTGTAGCTGCAGTTATGGAAAGTATCAAGTGGATTTCCTCTCTGCAAGGAGAGAAGGATAGCAGCAGACACTGTCCTCCAAAGGTCTTGTTGAGACTTTTTTTTCGAGTCAGGAAGAAGGAAGGTGGGCATCGGCAGCCATCACCTTCCACGGTTATCCCAGCTTTGGTTCACAATCACCCCAAACACCATCCAGCCAGTTTTCCAGCTGGTTTGCCAACCTGGCAGCACTATAACTGTGTCACATTCAGCACCCAAGCATGAATTAAGACACCAAACAAGGTGGAATGGCCCCTTCAGCCAAACTTTACACAACACTTGATCCAGGCTAATAACAAAACATAAATGAGTAGATCAAAAGCCCAATTTACTTATAAACATCAGACTCCCAAACCTCTCCATCTCAGACAATGCTGTAGCACCTTTAGTCTAATGAGAAATTCCTTTTTATCCTCCAGGACTATTAATTGGGTTGGTTGTCCTCAGCAGGAGGTGACTTGTTTGCCAGTGCAGAGATGTGCAGGAGAGAACTTGACCTGCCTTGGTAGGTATCTGTGAGATGGGAAACTGCCTCTTTCTGGGTGGTATTGATTTCAGCATCTCACCTTCGTGATTCTTCCATGGCACCTTGACAAAAACCAGATTTATCCATATTCTATCTGGCATTAAGTACTTCAAAAACACATGCATATGCCAAGACCAGCCTGAGAAAAACTGCATGTGATCTGAAGAATACATGTATTTTTCCTAGTTTTGAGATGGCCTATCTCAGTGCTGATCTCTTCTTTTTAATGATTACAGCATCAAAAGGCCATGATGTTAACAGAGCACAGAACACAGCATTTAGGGAACAGAATTATGCAACAGTTGAGACAAGGTCTGTAAGCAGAAGAAATAAATTTTATTAGTCTTGCTGCTGCTGGACAAAACAAATAAACTCTGGCCTTGTGTGCACTAAACATCTAAACATCTTTTGTTTACCTTTCCTTCTCTACAAACCAGGCCCTTCTTACATTTTACATAACAGAGATAGATTAAACAAATGATAGGCAAAAATGAAAGGAAGAAGTTGGTTCCATAAAAAATAAAACATATATGTATATATGTACACACACCATTTTTCAAGTGTTATGATGTTAAGAACCTGGATTCAAGCAGGGTCTGTTTACTCCACCTTGGGTTTTAACATCTGAAATATGGCCCAATCCATATTTTTGACTTATCACTTTGATTTTTGTGAAAACCAAGTAGCCCAAAAACTGCTTGCCAGCCCTTCTATTTGTGCCAGGCATGGAGAAAGCACATCTTTTCTGCTAGTTCTATTTTTCCCCAGCACATCTTATGCTACTATTTAAATCTCGGTACAGATCTATTTTCCAAGCATTATAACTAGAAAACCAGAATTTCAATCACAGATGTGAAATATTTAGACTTTCAATTTGGAGAAATCTGTAAGCAAGAATGATTTCTCAAATTCTGCTTCTGGCATACATGCAAGCAGAGATGTAAAAGGAAAGAAATTATTTCAAGATACTAAAACTCCCTAGTGATGGAATCTCACATTATTTCTTTCAACTTTGGCCAAAACCTTTGCTTCTGCTAATACTAAGGAAACTTGAAGGATGGAGCAAAATAATAGAAGGAAATTCTCGCCTGGCAATTGTTTAAAACCCAGTTCAGCCATAATTTGTGGTAGGTGAAGAAGGCACAATCTTACTCTTGAAAGGGCAGCTGAAGGCACAGCATACAAATACAATGATCACTGAACTGTAATTTTCAGCTTGATCTGAAACTTTCCACAAGCAAAACCACAGCAGTTGAATCAGAGTTTCCGCAGGGGTACCAGCATTGCCACCCCTGTTCAGGCAGGGAAATGTCTAAACCTGGCAGAAGACCAGAGCCTCTCCCCTCACTGGCCCTGGGGACACTGACAGGGAAAAGGCTGGTGAGCCAGAGCCTGGTCCCTCTGCTCAGAGGTGCTCAGGCTTTGGGACACAATTGAATGAAAGATGAGGCCAACAGAAATGCCTCCAGACTTTCTGGAGATAAGCTTGAGGGCTGACTCAGGGGGAAACATGTATGTACTTATTCTTGCTGCACCTGGGATTTTCCCTGAAAAATCCTGTTCAAAATTTCACGTGGAGCTCCACCAACTTACGGGTAAGGAATCAAGAAAGACAAGTGTCATCACACAGAATGAGAAATGAGATCTGCTTACTGGACTTTCTGTCTTTGATTTACACTTCAGTTTTTACTCAGTAAAGCTACTGTAGATGTCAAAGAAAATTTTGCCAGTGAATCATCTGGTGCTGCTCTGAAGTACTTTGCAAAACAAACTGCAATTTTTCACTGAAATAATCTTAGTCTGAGGTTTATGGGGTTGTCCTGCTAATGGTCATTGCCACAAATACAGTCTCTGTGATATATATCCATTGGCCTCAGTAAACTTCTTCCCCAGATTTGTAATTGTCTAGAGGCAGCTTCCTTCCTCTGTACTATATGTACTATAGAAGCTTTACATCATAAATAGCCATTAGTGATGAATACTGAAAGGGTTCTAAAAACTTTTGTGTTAGTGATGCTGTTCTTCTACATCTCTATGTGCAGAGGCAAATTACTAGATCTCTTTTTTGGTGCCTGATTCTGCTCTTGTTTACATTAGTGTTAATTTTTAACAGCTCTATTTACTTTGTTTATCTGTATTAGTATTTTACTGCTCACAGCAGAAATTGGAAGCCTATTTTTGACAGCTGGTGAGCCAAATTGTACTTTGTTATACGACTATGCACCAAAAACAAACCCTTCCATTAATTCATTGCATTTAGCAGATTCTCTTTCAGAATTGTCTTTCACAATTTTCATTACTGATTCCAAAGTCTTATTTCCCTTTGCATGAGATAACAAATCTCATTTTGATCGACTTGAAAGAGCTTTTCTTTGAGAAGATAAAGTGTCAGAGCCCTTGTACATGTTTGTAAGCTAATAAAACTGCACTGTGGCACTATGCTTGATGTTTCTCAGCCTGAGTGAAAGAGCTGAGTGTGGCCCCAAATATTTTCCAGGTGCTTTTGAGGCTCTTTCATTACAAGTTCAAATTTTGTATTGTGGAGGATTGACACAAATAGATATCTGGGTAAAAGGTTTTGCATGTGCTGCCTGGCCTGACTTTTTGACAAGGTACTAACTATTTTTTCTGCAAACAGACAGAAACACTCAGAGTAGAACTCTGTACAAGCCCCTGCTGTGAAGAAGGTGAGTGCTCTGGATTCAGATTTAATCACATTCTGGTGCATGCTCACTCATGTAGCAATTTGTCTTCTTGCATTAGGAATAAAATATACAGCTTGTCAGTTTAAAACATGCATTTTCCCTTCTGCTTCTGTTACTCTTTCACTGGAAGGCTGAGAAGTCCTTCATTCTGAAATGAATTCCAAGAGTTGGGGTATGTTTTCTTTTGGCAGGTCAGATTTCAAGGCTTTTCTCCTAAACATGTGAGATTTAAGATTAGCTAAGCCTTGTTCTCTTAAAAATGAGGGGGAATGAGAAAAACAGAAGTAGTCTTCCAGAAGAAAGGGGCCAAATGCCCAGAGAGGGCATGATATCTATTGAAAAGAGTTTTCATGCTATCACATATTGAGAATCTATTTTTAGTTGCAAAAATGATTGGCAATGAGATGGGGTTTTGTTGTCAGAAGCAAAATATCTTTCACCTTCCTTTTACTTTGAGGTATTTTTGACTGTCTTCTGCAAACCCAAGAGAAGTCAAGTGGTTAGAAAGATTGCTTGCTGCTGATGTAGGGTTTGGCAGCACCAAGATCCTTGGTATTTACAGCAAGTTTCATGGCTACCTCTCTTCTGGAAGGGATGAGAGGACCAAACAATAGTGTAGCATGGGGGAAATGTTCCAGCTTGTCTTTCTCCGGTTTCTGAGGGGATGTGCTCCATCCTCAGCCTACTCACTGGCCACTGGGCATGAAAGACTGAGTTTGTGAAGCTGAATTTGGAGAAACATCACAGACAAAGAAGAGATGAGGTGGAGGAGAAGACCAGCCTCTGGGAAATTCATTGATTCAGTCTCCCGATAACACCCAGCATCTCCATTACGCAATGGAATCTCTCACCCTATAATCCTTCACTCCTGTCCTTCTGTGCTGTGTCCCATCAGTGCTACATGCTCCTGCTCCAGGAATTTGGAGTTGCCTTCCCCCACAGCCTCTTGAACAGCTCCAGCCTGTTGGACAACTTAGAAAAACTAACATCACTTCTAGCTGCACTCAAAGCTGCTAAATTAATTCTTCGACCATCTGCCAGAGCATGGGGTTACTTCCCATTTTTGTCAGCATTCATCCTTCTGGTCATATTCTCAGCTGCTCTTTCTCCATCCCTCTCCCCTCAAGTCTGTTTTTCATTTCCTGCCACTCAAATCCAGTCTCTCCAGGCCCCTTTCTGAGAAGGAAAAAGAGAAAATAAAACTATCAGAATATCCTTTCACAAATTTACAAAGAATAAACTTACCTACCAAGTGCACCAGGCACCAAAACTTCACACATCTAAGACATGCTTTTACTTGCACACTGAGCAGCAATGTATATCTCAGAAAAATTCAGAAGAAGGGAGCTTTTTGCAACATCAGCATTTCCAGCTGTATACTCATTCTTTCCTATTTTATCCCTGCGTGAAAATTAATATATAAAATAATTTTATATATTTTTATTAAAATAATTTATAAAGATATATAAGTTTACCTATATAAAATTATGTTACTCTTCTTTGATCTACAACCATATCCATACTTAAGCAGACAAAAAAAGGAGAAAATTTACTAACAGCCACAGGGAAATAAAAAAAAGGATTGCCTATTAAATAGTACCAACGTTAATGAAAACAGATTCCAGTGACCTGATATTCACCTGGCTGCAACACTTGACCAAACATATTTGCTTGGGGCTGAAATGCAGCCTCCTGAGCATGGGGCAGCTTTTACAAAGAAAATGGCAACTGAAAAGGTAGCAAGGCGTTAGTCATTGTTGAGTTTTCCTCACGGACCCATGAGCCCATGCAAGCTACTACTAAAAGCAAGAGAGATGTCTCCTGTGGCAACAGGGTGCTCTTAGTAACAGACACCCAAATAAAGCCACAATACTCATTGCAAGAGTTTCTCTCAATAGCAGATGGGAATCATTGTGGCTATGAGAAAGCAAGGCTTCTAAGGGAAGACAAATCATTTTACTAGACTACTTGATGTACTTGGAAGAAGTGGACAAGCTTTGAGAAACACAAACTCTTCAGGGCACAGTCTGAAACCATTTTCAGCCTTTCTTTCCCCAGCCACTCCTCACTCCTCAAGACAGGCTCCCAACTGTGCTATTGCCACACCCGTGTCCCCAGCCTTGGACTGCTGGAACTGTGGCTTTACTGTAGCAGTGAGCAACCTGGAGGCTGCAGCAGGAGGGAAGAACCCATGGAGATGGGAAATGCCGGAATGACAAAGGTGGTTCCGTGGCTCAGGGGCCCACAGGAAAGCCATGTCCTGTGGGTCTCCCCTGCTGTTACCTTCAAGACTTTCTCTAGGGCTCCTGGGGACAATTGTGCTCTGTGGTCCAGCCCAGTGGGGAGTTTCCTGTGTGCCTCCCACCTGCAGCCCTTCAAAGCAGAGGCAGAGAGAGAACCAGCACCCTCCTCCTGGCTCCCAGGGAAACCCACCCCTGACTCTGCTGTAGCCCTAAGGGACTGTCCCCTCCTCAGCACACCATAACTCTCACCAGGTTCAACTTCTTTAGGGCTCTGCAGGCAGCACTTCAAGTCCCTGTCACACATCTGAAGCGGGGAAATTTTCCATACAGCTGCAGGGGAATCCCACATCTCAGGGAAGCCAAGTGGACTGTGCTGGCTGGAGCCATGCCAGAACCCTGGTGAGGAAAGTGCTTCCTTAAGGGCAAAACCTCTTTCCCTTAGAGTAGTGGAAGAGCTGCTGTCACTGCAGCCATGTACAGACCTTGTTTTTCAGGAGAGGAGAGGAGTGGAGGACGTGTTTGAGGATGGCTGTGGGTGACAGCCCAGGGCAGCTCCCTGAGAACAAAGCTCCTGCTTTCCAATCATGCTGGGGAAGAAGTCACTCTGGTGAGCTCTCACACCACTTCTGTGAGATATTTCCTCACTGGGTAGCTGGCAGTTACTTCCAGCAGCCCATGCACTGCTCTGCCTGTGCCTTTGACAGTCCTCATCTTCTCTTAAACACCTCCTTGGCTGAAATGTCAGGCTTGTGTTGCAACTACCTCCCAAAGCCTTTCAGGTGCTCTTTTCCTGCCTGCTGCATCTGTGACATGAAGCCTGTCCCAGCTTGCACACACCCCTGTGCTTCCCATCTTGAAGTCTGACTTTACAGATAAGTTACATAATGCAGAATATTATCAGAAACTCATGCAGCTTGTAATTTTCCCAAGATCCCACTTCTTGGCACATAGCAAGGTTTTGGCTTTCAGTTTTATTAAGCACAGTTCTAGCCCTTATGGAAGTAGGAAAATTGAAAAAGAAGAACTGCCAGTCTGGAAAATAAAGGGCAACCAAAACCAGAATCTATAGTTATTATTACAAAAAAAGACATGGTATCAAATGGTCTCAAGATTCATAAAGGCTTGGGGCTGGCAATAAAAAAACAACAACCTGCCTCTCATTCCTTGAGTCTGGAGAGAGATGTATCTGCACTGCCAAAGCACAGCAATAGAGACTTCATTCTCATCCTGTTATCATCTATCATCACTCTGCCAGGCACACACACACGCAATTTCAAGCAGTCTGGGCCACATCCTTATTTAGAAAATAGTCTCAGCTTCCTTGCACTTTTGCTTGGTGCCTGCTCATGCCATGCAGCACATTAACATAACAGCTGACAGAATTAATCAGCAGTAATAAAAGCACTTGCATGACTTGACCTGTATAATCTATTTGAAGACATCTCTCTTTTTGCCTGTTCTTTCACTCAGCCTCTATATTTATGTCTAGTTCACTTATTCATACCCATCATCTGCAGATCAATTTAAATGTGCTGCAGCACTTGGGTGATTACTGAGCTGCACAGCAGAAGTTACTTTTGGCAGTGGCTACACAAAGCAGGTCAAAGATAGCTGCAAAGCTGGTTTTAGGCAGCCTTTTTTTTTTTTTGTTTTTCTTTCTCTTAATGAAGACCTGTATTGGAAAAATGTCACCAAAAAATGTCTTCCCCTCCTCCCAAAAATCCAATTAAGTTAAAAAAATTAAAAAATTAAGAGGCCAAAATGCGCCCCCCCAAAAAAACCCCAAAAATGAAAAAAATCAATCCCACCCCCTTCCCCCCCCCCAAAAAAAAACCCCCAAAAAACCAAACAACTGCGCACAAACTTCAAAACAAACCAAACAACTAAAAAAAACAAAGAAGGCAAGGAAAAACTACTTTTTGGAAATGAGCACAAGATTTATTGTGCATGATGAGAGATATCATTCTTGTGTCCTGATGTGTTATTGTTGTTAATGAAGTATATTTAATACAATCAAAGGACACAAAAGGGAAATGTTCAGATTAGGGCAATGAAATTTTTTACAGATCTGTGAGCCTTCCTTACAAGAAGGAATGAAAATGCCTGATTTTATTACATTTGCAATGAAGTAAGTGATGAGGACAGGAGTAATTCTGTAAAGGACCATTCAGGAAGAAGTAAAGCGACAATTATTGTTTCAGCTATAATGCAAGTAGAAAGAAGGCTTTCTGCCTGGGCTGGTGGTAGAGACGAGGCAAATCAAGCATCAGGAAATTCCTTCTCATGCAGCTACACATATGCATGTTTTACATGGGAATACTGGTTCATGTTACTTCCTGAGGGCTTACCCCAGGAGACTTGTGTTGGTGGGATCATCTGAGGGGAGGTACTGCATGGCATCTCAGTTGACAAGCTGTGAGAGCAGATCTCCAGAAGTGGTCTGGTTCTTCCTGCTCCCCTGCGTGCAGGTGACATCCAGGATGTGCCAGGAAAATCTGAATCTGTGATTGACATGGAAAATGATTCCTTTCAGCCCCTACCTTCTCATGCACATGGTGTGACTATCTAACCTTTCTCAAGAAAGTTAAATACAGGCAGATGCAATTCCCTGTGCTACTTTTAAGTTTGGGAGCATGCAAACACACATGCAAGCAAGGCATGGCCAGGAGAGCTTGGCTGCTGCCAGGGTAATGCTGCACATTTGAGGGGGTTCCTTGATTAGGCAGTTACATTACTGCTCCTCTGAAACAGCCTAATGATTATAAGATAAATTCTCCACCTAAATCAGAAATCTATTTCCCTTCTTTCTCTCCACATTGTTGTGTTGATAGACCACACTTGCAAAAATTTTGCCTATAAAAGTATTGCAGATGAATAAATTAAACTCTACCTTATTGAATACACTTCCTGTTTGTTTTGCCTATATATTATCTATTTCCAGATGCCAGTTTTTCCAGCTGTGTTTTATTGATAAATTTTCTCAGTACATCTCTTATTTCATACTTGGTGGATGTTTCATGCCTGTAGAGCTGCCCAGACAGAGTTGTGTGGGGCAGTGCAGAGCTGCTGTTTGCTGGCTCTGGGAGATGATTAAGCTTCTAAAGAAGATGAGCATTATTAGATCAGGTTCTAGAAACCAGCTCAGTCCTTTGAGAAGTGCACATCTTAACACTGATAAATCTTCGTTGTTGCAAAGAGCAAAATCTGAAAACACAATTTCTTGTGTTTTTTTCTTTTCTGAGTGTAAATAAAAGGAAAGGATTTTTGGTAGAGATAAACAAATTTGGAATGGACAGGAAATGGTTGGGTTTACTCTTGATTTTTCCTGTGTTCCATCTCCTGGCTATCTTAATGACAACTTTCCTGTGAGACTAAAGTTATTGATCCTAATTAGATTTGTTAGAAATATCAGCTTTCTGGATAGGCACTCTGGTGTCTCATTAATGGTTGAACCAAACCATTCACCAATTGAAGAGTTTCTGCAGGTATTTTAATTCACTTTAAACTTCCCAAGTGGCTTCTACAGGCAGTCACACAGTGGCCAGTAACAGCGCTTTTGGCCTGTCATATATTTTTGCAGCCAGTTCTCTTGGTTCTGCTGAGTCTGCTGAGCCTGCTGAGCCTGGATCCAGCTATCTGGACTAACAGAGAAACTGAAGGGGTCTTGAACAAACATATTCAGAGAGCACCACTTCCTTCAGTTCAACAGGAAAAGCACTGTGAGTCTCAACCATTTACATCTAGTACACAGAAGAGGATTAGCCAGTTTTTCGTAGGGTGGAATGTAGAAAGCAGCCAGCGAGCCATGATCATGAAAGGGAAAAGAACTTAGTAAAATTCTGCATAGCTGGAAGCCTTCAGTAGCATCAGTAGCACAGAGTATGTAGAAAGAAGCTTCGGTGTTTTAAAAACAAGTGCAAGAAAAAGGGAAGTTTATTATAAAAGTATGCATAAGAAATTCATCTTACAGCACATTGCAAAGCCTTGAAAAGAGGACCTAAAAGATTAGGCCCAGCAGAGATATGAACAGTGAGATCTTTAATAGATTAAGAGTGAAAGGACTAAGTTTCATATGTTGGAACAAATGGTCATATTGGTGCATATATTGAAACAAATGGGTCAGCTTTGAGAAAATGGCCAAGTTTTTGACAGTAATGAACAAAGGAGAATGTCTCATATAAGTGGGAAAGTTTGGACAATTTCTATTCAAGAATTTTACAAGAACTGGCTGAGAACTTTTCTGAACTCCCTCCTTTTGGAGGGAGTCACTTTTGGTTCTGGGTTTTTGTTTTTCTTCAGCAGCTGTCGGAATGTAGGGGAAAACCTGAGAGGAAAGAAAGATGAAAATCTTTTAGGATTGTGCCAATATTTAAAACAGGTAGGTAAGGTGAAAGTTATTACATGGGTGCTTGTCTCTGAATCTTAAAGAACACATTCATATATCTTTCACCAGGCTGAAGAGAGTGTATCTGTATTGCACAGTGCAGCTCTTGGCTGAGATAATATCTTGGTTTCAGGAACAATACAGCTGTATCAGTGCAGCCTCTGCCCTATTTTAATTAGCCTGGGCATACCACTGTGCTGATGCAGCTGAACTGTTCCCAGTTCTGGAGCTGGTTCAGTTGGAGTAATGTCAGGTATTGTAGCATATTTTGGTATTGCACCATAAAGACATAAAGGATAGAATCCATATGTCTGGCCATGCAGTATAGTGCTCAGGGAAGGAGTCATACTTGCACCAATGAAGAAAACTTTCAATTAGAACGACAGGCAACAACACAATATAAGTCTCACTATTCTTCCAGCAGGGTAATTTTTAATTGCCTTCAGCAATCATGCACTTGCAGTGTTACAAACAATGATATGTGAGCATTCATGTAAAATATGGTTCAGATGTTGCCACTATATCATGTATTACTTTGCACAAGATTTCTTAGTGCGGTTGAAGTCAACAAGGCAGTGCCAGCCTTAATGATTTATGCACACAGAACAAAAAGGAAAAATAGGTTGAGAGAAAACTCTTGATTAGAAAGGCAAAGAAAAATAAGGGAGACATAAAAAATCACCACATAATCTGGTATGTGGTCTGTTGGAGAACAGAGAATGGGATCTCTCATCTGTGTATCATTTTGTTTTTCTTTTCTGCAGCTGGGTCTCTGCTGGATGTCTTAGAGTCTTATGGTATTTCTTCCACAGTAAGTGCCATGGAAGCTATTATCCTAATTGCACAGATAATTTGTTCAACCCACAGGCTAGTACTTGGACTTGACTTTCCCCACTGCCAACTTTTTGTTTTCTCCCAACAGATTTTCTTCCTTGTTTAGTGCCACACACCTCATCTTTCTCTTTTCCTCCCTGCTGTGAAAGTATGTTTCTTTTCTACTCTCTCTAAAGCTCCTCTTGCCTGAGAAGAGGATTTGAGGTCCTGTAGAACCATCCATAGGCTGCTCATAAAGGGGAAGACAGCATTTGCAGGTTCTGCTCGCTGCCTGGGGCAGTACCCCCCCACAAGGTTCCCCAGTAAAGCCCTGCTAGCTGAGAAGTATTGTTGATTATTTCCACAGGAGTGGATATATGGCTTCTACTCCTCAAAGGCAGCACTTCCTGCTCCAGTGTATCCTTGTGATGCCCAGTAAATCAACTCACCATGTCGTGGCTCAGGCTTTGGCATCTCTGGGGCAGCTCTGTCTGAGTTGTGCTCAGGTGTCAGCTGGCACAGGGGAACCCCCTGGATCTTCACGTGCATTTTCCCCATTTCAAAGGACATCAGTGCCCTCACTTGAATTTATTTATTTGCTTTTGTCACTAAAATGACAAGCAGATAAAATTCATGGGAGCGCAGACTAGAGGTAAGCCCACCTGGGCACAACGACTGATCCTCCCTCCAAAGCAGAACAGAGATTAAAGACTCCTATCATCTCCTCAATATTCAAGAACTTTCATCCCTAGTTACAAAACATACCTTCAATGTCCCTGAATGTGCATGTAAGATCTTAAGAACAAAGGAGAGGGAAGAAAGAATGAGAAAGAAAAAATACCGTCTGTATCTATGGCTCCTGCAATGAAAGGGGAAGAGGGAGGTAACGTATTAAAGGAAGCCCGAGACCATTTCATGGTGGCAGCAAGGTTTTCTTTCCCAAGCTAACACCCAATCTGCTTTACCACGAGATTAAGGAAGAAAGAAATACAATCTGCATGATTAGTTCCAGAATTTGCAGAGAGATGCTTAGCTCTGCTCTCATAGAAAAGCTTTTGTGTCTTTGCGTGTGCTTTTTAAAGTCTTTGGCAACCTCCCATCCCTACAAATATACTGACTGCACACATACGTGTCATATTAGAAACTTATATTGTCCTTTACCTTCCCTCATCACGTCAGCAGTATCAGCTTCTGGAAGTAATTTGATGTCCTCTTTCTCCATTCCTATTGTAACAAACCAATCCTTCTCAGCTATTTTTGTAATCTTTTGGGTGTAATATTTCTAACTCTTACCATTTGAAAGTTTTGTGTTTTGTTGCTTTGTGTTCGTGGTGGTGGTTTGTTTTTTTTTTTTTTTTTTTTTTTTTTTTTTTTTTTTTTTTTAAATTTTGGTTTCTAGAATCCTGTAGGTTTCATTTGAAAATGAATTTGCCCTCAGGATTATGGACAAAAGTGGAAGCAAAATTGAAAAAAGAATTGCACAGCTGGTATTTTTCTATCTTCTGATTTTTAGAACTGCCTAATGAATTTTGGACTTTTGAATGCATAGGGCTGGTGCCTAAGCTTCAGTCCCTGTTGAACTGAGGGTACATGCTCTTCACATGTTGAAACTCTGGCACTTCCTAGGCAAGAAACCTTTTCTCCAGAGGTAGCTGTTTCTCTAGTTCAGGAAGGAACAAATGCTGGGCAACAGAAGATCCAGCTGAAGGAAGAGAGGGGTTTTCTTTTCCCCCAATAATTGTATTTGGATTTTTGTTTATCAATTTTCTGCCTGTGATTTTTTGCTCCCTCAACCATTACCCTCTCTGCCTTTGCACTGCAAAAGACTTACACAGAGAAGACATGAGTTTTCACTTATTACACAGGGATACTCCATTTCTGCAATTTAGATTTTAACCTCACTGGATCAAAAAGGAACTTACTCCTGATTTAAATCTTTACAAAGTAGGAACGAATTGGGTTTCTGACAGCCTGTTTCTCCTGAGGTTTTTTTTGACATGTAATGTCTTGTTACAGCTCTGTAGGCAGAGCCCCGGGTCTCTCGGCACAAACTGCTGGTTTATCTGTCCTGTGGACACCTCTGCACTGCCAAGTCTCAGCTCTAAGCCAGTTCCCAGTACACACACTGTACTATGCAGCCCAGTACATATGCACAGTTGAAGTAAAATAAGACTTTTCGTGCATTCTCTGCACGTATTGTGTATCTCTGTTTCATACAGCTCTGGTAGAAGCTATTCCAAAAATGAAGGTGCTAAAAATATCACGGCTTCAGAACTGAAATAGCAACCACATACTACAGCTTTTTTTCCCACGAGGTATATGTCCTTCTTATCAAGAAATGTTAATAAGACTCTGTACACACCCACATAACAAACAAAACAGTATCCCACTTCTTTTTTATAAGATATTTTTTAACAGCATGTACACAGACATTTGGCTAATAATCATTGGAAGACATGGCACAACACTGCCCCAGTTCTTGCATTTAGACTCAAAAAGAGTCTTTCTTTTTTCTTTACTTTCATAAATTAAATACACAATATGCCCCTTTTGGAAAATGCACACCACATTTCCAACATTTAGTCATAATGAAAAC
Organism: Zosterops lateralis; assembly: GCF_965231275.1. Taxonomy (NCBI): domain Eukaryota; kingdom Metazoa; phylum Chordata; class Aves; order Passeriformes; family Zosteropidae; genus Zosterops; species Zosterops lateralis. The sequence continues at coordinate 23,754,942 of NC_139764.1, forward strand.
CAGAAGGCCATAGTCTGGCTGCTCTGGAGCTTGTGTGCACTGCAGAGAGGAGGAATAAGGTCCATTTCCTCTGTTTGTGTGTCTCTTGTGAATGAAATGATGTCTGCAAAATGGTGGGGTCAAGAGGCTGCAAGATCCATGTCCTGAGATTCAGCCCTGCAAGCCTGGGACTGTGGAGGGTCTGTGCTCATGCTTCAGTTCTGATTGACATCAGGACTTGGGGGAAGAAAAAACAGGGGAAAAATTTTGTAAGAGCAAAAGCAGATTCTAAAAGCTCTGGATTGGAGAAGTAGGAAGCGTCTCTCTCATCTCACATGTATGTGTGTGTCAGGATCCTCAGGAGCACATTTTGGCACCAGAGCCAACTGCTCCAGAGGCAATGGGCATGATGAAGACAGTGCTGGCAGAGATCTGGGACAGCTCACCACAGATGAGCAGTGAGTGGGCTGCCAGGGAAGTTCAGGAGAGCCCTGGCACTGCTGGAACTCAGGCAGAGGGGAGTCATGGAACCATGGGCTCCTCACCGACCTCCCAACTCCCCAGGTGCCTGGGGACCAGCAGCACTTCCATAGGCAGCTATGGGAATGTGGATCTCCTGCCTGCAGCACAACTCACCCATGAAACAGCAAGGAAGTGGCCGCTATGGTCCACAGAAAATTGGACAGGAATACAGCACACTCTTAGCTAATACACCTAAAAGTCTGCTGAAGGCATTGGAGGCAGCCAAATACTTTTCTCCCTCTGTAAATACATATGATTTCCCTGTGTCTGTGCAGGACACTGCTGGGTAAGAACAGCCACAAACCGTACTAAGATGTGCTTTCCAAACAGTAAACAAAATTGCCTTGTTTATATTCACATGCTTTTAGGATCTTCTTTCTGAAAAAAATAATCTGAAAAGTTTCTTCTCAAAACTGCTCATCTTGAAAGAAAAATGTTGTAGAAATTCATAAAGGGATGATGTGGAGGTTTGTAACTGAAGAATTGCAGAGAATAAGGGGTAGTCTGAGACAAAAGTGTCCCAGGAAGGGATTACTGGCTCAGGAGCCAGGTGCCAGGCTGGCATTACTAAAAAGATTCCAGGAGCTGGTGCTCTGGTGTCCCTCTTTTACCTGGGGTCTGCCTGTGCAGAAATCCACCTCCTGCACATGCAGTGAACTGACAGCATGACTGTGTGGAAGAGTGGCTGAGCCAGAAATAAATTCTGCTGCCTCTCAGGGACACCATCAGCCCTTTCAGGCTGCAAATAACACTGTTAAAGAACATGACTGACAAGGGAAGAATCTCATGGTGAGGGAAGGATTTGTTGCCTCCTCTGTGTAACAAATGGAAAACTATAAGGAGAAGAGAGCACTAAATTATGTCTGCAATTTGCTTGGAGACATGGAAAGTCAAAGGGAATGAGCAGTTGACAAGCAGAGCACAGGAAAAAGAAAACACTCCTGTGCTAAACACATTACACAGCTCTCCAAGGGCTCACAGGAGAGAACACTGGAAACTCCGAAGGATGCCAGCATGAAGTGAGCAGAACAGAAGTTCATTTTTTAGGAAGTTCCTCAAATTCAAACATTGAACTTTACAAAATAATGAAGAGACAATTAAAAGACCACTAAAAGAAAGAAATAATTCCAAGAATTTTATCCATTTGATCAGAAAACATAAATTAATGGTGGGACTGGTTCATCCAGACCTAAACTCCAGATCACATTGTTTAAATAATAACTGTGGTTACTCTGCTAGCATATGAATAGTTCTTGCAAAATATTTTCTTCATAGATAAATAGAACAATCCATACATTCACAGTCTATGAGGGAAATGAGAATTACATTGGAAGTACAAATAAACACATAGCTTTGGTTTGGCACTACGTGCTGCTGAAATACACTCAGGTTTGTGTGCACCAGAGGTGGATCCAGATTCCGGTAATTTTTAATGCTACTTGAAGCTAACTGGCAAGGCAGATCGATGGTGTTGTTCCCATCTATTTGCCCATTTGGAGTAAGCACAAGGGATCTATTGTTCAGCCACAGTTCCTGCAGTGGTTTAGGAATAAAGCTCAGGTTGCTGTCAGGGTGGTTGTTGCAGGGAATCCATTGACGTGATTAAGGCATTACAATGGCAAAAGAGGAAAAGAGATTTTTATCTGTCCATTATCTCCCCAGCTTTTTCTGCCAGATAACATTCTTTTCTGCCAGGTAACATTTTGTGTATTCCAGGTAACATTATCTGTTTCTCTCTTTATAACTCTATAGCACCATTTTAATCACAGATAGACCTGCCTTAATGTGAGAATAAGGATAACATCTATATTTTGGAGGATTTGGAAGTCATATTTAAAAAGAAAACTTTAGGAATGGGAGCTTTAGGAAAATGTTAAATAGTTAAGATATGGCCAAATGAATAGTTGTTATTACATCTAGACAGAAGACTGAAAAATATTTATGGAGATTTCAGACTTGTAGCCTGACTACAAAGGGAGGATACGGACAGTAATGGAGAATGTGAATTTATAGAGCACCAATTATCCAGCACTAGCTCTCTGCCCAGACACCCCTAATGCATAATGGATATGGCATACCTTATTCCAATTTTAAAGTAAAAGCTGCAGCTTTCCTATGAAGACCTAAATCCAAGGCTTTGCCCTCCATGACAGAGAGATGAGGAGAAGAGGGAAGAGGCAGTTTGCAGAGAAATGCCTGTTTCTAAGCTGTTATCACACCCTGTGTCCTAGATGAGAGCAAGGGCTCACAGCAGGTCCTGAGGAGGGTTCAGTATGATGCAGTGAAGAGAAAGGACTGGATAATGTGAACTGGTGGGAACACAGAGCTCTAGGATATGGAAGGCAGTAATTTTTCCAGAGAGATGTAAAACTTCAAAACTCCTTAATTCAGTGCAGAATTCACCCAGAAATAGTTTTCAGCAATCATACGTGCCTTCTTCATGGAAATCCTGTTCTAATTCAACCCTATTCCAAATAAAAAATTATCCCACTAAAACCAAACTCTACGTGGTTTAAAAATACATCTTATAGTTCTTGGTGAGGAATAAATTCCAGTTTTGAAAGAAGACAGAAAAACCTGACTTGACAGCCAACACAGAGAGAAGAGCATTCTTCCTCCCAAAATAATAACACCCAAAAGACTGCAGAGATTTCTGTGAATATTAATGTAAATAAACAGGTACTGAAAATTTATACCTGCTATTTATTTGTGAGTTCAATCATTACAGGAAGGAAGGAAGGAAGGAAGGAAGGAAGGAAGGAAGGAAGGAAGGAAGGAAGGAAGGAAGGAAGGAGAAAAAACTTTAAAGTTCCATGGTATCATTTTAATCCTATACTACTTATCCTACCAACTATAGGTAGAACAGTAATGGTAAATAGAATCTTGCAAGCAAGTTTGAAGAGGGTGAATAAATGTGTTCATTTATTCAAAAAATGAGAGGGCGTAGGCTGAGTCACAGTGGCTTTTCAGTAGAGGTAAACACCTAGAGAAATAAATTAAACACAGATTAGGAGGTGCATGTTAAAATCTTACTCTGATGTTTTTTTCTTATATTCACAGCACTTAGTGCCTGAAACATGAAACTCCAACCGTATTTACTAAGACTCAGATTCAGATCATTTTGACAATTGATGGCCATCCCAGCATTGTCTTGGCAGACTGAGAAAAAGGAAAAACAAGAATCTCTTTTAGAAAATAATAGGGAAATATTAGTCATTTCATACAAAAGGATATAATTATATAAATTTAATTAAATTCCATTTCTTTGCAATCATCGGCATTAACACTTACATAAAATTGAAGTTTTGTTATTAACTTAAAAAAAATAAGGATTTCATCCTTAATTATATTTTTCAAGGGCAATTTTAGGGCCTAATGCAGAACCCTTTGAAGGTAACAACAAAAGACTGTGGTTGATGTCATTGGATTTAGTGAGAGCAGGTGGTAATTTAACAATGCATAAAGGACCTACAGAAAACACAGAAGGATATTTTTCAGATCTTCTAGAATGTCTGTGTCAAATTATGTACAGTATATTGGTTATTGAGACATATATCAGTAAGTGTGAGTAAAAGGAGTGTTTTAAAGTTCGAGCCTTTTGCTTCTGGAGCAAGTGAAGTTTTGCCTCCCATTTTTATTGGAAGCTGTCCTAGACCTTTATAAAGCCGCAAAGCAGAGAAAATAATGAAGCATTTGTTAAACTGTAATGCTGAGGCAAGTTTCTTCATGAAAATTATTCATGTGTGCTAGACACAGTCCTTGCTTCTTTTTTACTTAGTTTATTGCAAAATATGCTTATCTCAAACAATTATTGATCAACAATATCAAGCCACATTCCATTAAATGCTCACCTGATAGTTTTAATTGGTTCAAGAAAGGCTGGCAAAACACATTCATGGGTGTAAGGTGTGGAATCAGATTTGGTGTCTTTGCTTTTCTTCCTCTTACTATGCAAATGTGTCCTTCTCAAGGAGGTGATGAAGAGCCACATGTATTTATTCCAAATAAGATCCAGACTCAAGGGCTGCACTCCTGCAGCCAGCCTGTAGTGCTTTCTCACACCAGATGTCCCTGACTTCCCTGGGAGTCCCTCAGGCAAGGCCATGGATGGTGTCCATATCAATCACAATTCTTCCTCATAAGGCAATGTTGGTAGGGTGAAACTGATAAATAACAGGTGGTCAGTGCACAGGAATGCAGGCACATAACCAAGGCTCTATAGGGTTAAAACATTGGGATTTTGCCGGCAGCTGTCCACAATAAATATGCATAAGTTCATTTTTTGCTTAGTTATGGATTCATCCACCTGTTTTCCTAAGAGTGCCAGACATTTTGAACTCTAATTATTACCAGGTCTTATCCAAAGTCCATTTCAGTTAACACAAAAGAAGTTGTCACTGATCTTGGGGAGCAGGGATCAAGCCATATGGAACAGTTTCATTCCCATATTTATATTACAGATTCAAATTTTTGACTTTACATTTGTTCTTTCTGCAAAAGACTTTAAAAATTCTGTGCTGTTCTTATTGCCAGGTAGGTTTTGAAAACAGACCTGTGCTCCTGTTAAATTATTCCTACAGATATTTTTGCAGGACCACAAAATCAGCGGAGGATGCTGCTCTGCTGATGGCTCCCAGCTCAATTCAGCCTCCAGACCTTCCCAAGTCAACTTTAAGGCTCTCTCCAGAGCTGATTCAGCTGCAGCACAACATTGCCCAGATGAAGTGTTGCTGCCACAGAAATGAGCTCCCCAGTAACAATCCTGATGCTTCTCACTTCCTACCTGTTCTCTTTGACTATGATCTTACAAGTATGTGTCTGACAATTTTGCCTCTATTGCCTTGGTTCCCAGGTAAGACTACAGGGCTGGCATCAGTACTTACTTACTTACTTACTTACTGCAGGCATCAGTAAATCCACAGGTGGAATCACAGCCCTCAGAAATATAACCTTATCAGGAAAATACTTGCAATCTGTGAATACTCCAGAAAAGGTCACATCATGATTTAACAAACAAAAAACCCCCAAACCATAAAACAGCAATGGCAAAGATATACCTAGAGAATTCTTGTGGGCAGAATTGAACAGCTCTGTGGATAATCACAAGATGTACAAGCTACCAAGCATTACCAGTTTCCAGTTAGCATTGGGATCAATTTTATAAATCTAGAATTGCATCACACAATATACTGTTATTTAATAATATATTTAATTATGTAAGCCATTATATTGTGCAACCTGGCCTTCTCTGTTCTCCATTTTCCTTCTTAGTGAAACAACCAGTGAAGCAATTTCTTCGACACGGCTAGTCTGAATCACTGTGCCTTACTTAATAGCAAACCCTCTAGTTAATCAACATCAGACTAATCTTTTTTCATGACTGTTTATTACATTGAAGACGTTGGCTAGTCCTGAAACTGGGGCAGTAAAAGTGTGGTTTGCATATTCACTGACACCTCTCTGCACAATTGGGTTCCGGTGTGAGTCACCTGGGATGGAGATGTTTGTCAGCCAGGTTTTGGGAAGTTCGTGGACATGATTAAGTGACGCTGTCTCAAGAGGCTAGTGCACACACAACAAAAAGAAATCAGTCTTCCACTCTTGGCAAGTAAATAGAGAAAGAGTTGGCCTGGACTTTTTTCTTTAATACATCTTCAGTTGTTATTTAAATTTCTTCATTATCATTTTATACTTACATTAGCAGACTAAGCTAAAATATCATGAGTAGTTTTCCTTTCTTCAATATCTTAATTTACATTAGCTGTTAGTTAGACCAACTTATGTGACCTTGCAGTAACAGTCAATGGCTTGGAAATGGAAAAAAAAAAACCCCTCCAAACCAGTCAGGAAGATTATTTCTGCAAATCAATTTACTTTTTAAAGGCTGGAACACAAGGTTTGAAATATCTGCTCTTAAAAATACACTGAGCCACGATGTATCTCCTTGCTGCTGACCACTTTTCATGCGGCACAGTCATGACTGTTTGAAGAAGAAGAGATGGAATCCCCTCACTGGATCTGGATGTAGAGTAGGGGTGTTGCTGAGGGTGCCCCAGGAGAGGCTGAGGAGAGATCAGCTCTTGGTGGTCCAGGCTGGTGTTCACATAATTGATCCCTGCTCTCTCTTTCAAATGCTCTGAAACCAAATCGTAGATCAGATCTATTGTCTTGATAGATGTATTTTTTAAATTAGAAAGTGTGTTAATTTCAGCATAAAAACATTGTGCAGCAGTTTTAGCTTCTGAAAGTTGCTGCAGTTCTGTGGATATCTAATTATTTACTCACTTTTTTCAAGACATCAGCATTTTAGAAAAGACTATATACCCTAGTTAGAGATTTTCATTGGAATGTTATTTTGTTAAAAGACCATGCATGTCACAGAATATTGAATATTAAAACACAAGGCTTAATGCATTGTATATGTATAATATAATTATTCTTGCTATAAAATATTAATACTGTAAAATTGTTTACTAAATTATAAGTATTTTCCAAAGTCCTGAAACTGAGACATCTAATTACAAGAGAATTTCATGTAACAGTTAAAACAATATCCATATCCGCAGGTGTAAAGCAAGTCCAAAAACCTAAGTTGAATGCAAACTGAACAGACCAAAAAGTAATAAAACCACACATATTGGTGAAATATTTCTGCAAGCTGATTTCTTTCTGTGAGTAGAAGCTTGGTAATAGTTGATGAGACACCTGATTTAAAAAAATAAGAACTGCTAGCAAGCAAAAACCGAAATAAATCTTTGCACAAGTATAGAAGCTTTTAATGAACTCTGGGCCCAAATGTCTTTTAGCTTTCTCTGGTATGGCTGAGAAATCGTAAGAGCCATATTTAAGTATTACTCACATTAAACTAATACTCAAAAATAAAAATACAATAATACTTCAGAATAGAATCTCCTGGGAGCTGAATAATTCTTTTCATTGGAGTTTGCTGCGGCAAGTCAGACTGTACTTGCTACTGCTGAGAATTAAAAAAAGGTAATTAGCAAAAACCAGGCAGAGATGCTTAACTGGATGAACAGGATTGCATCTGTGCAGCTCATATGCAATCCAAAAAGACTGCCAAGACAAGATGAAGACAGACTTAAGACTTTGCTTTGTATTTTCCTTGGATATACAAATACAGACACACAAGATTAAAGCTACATTTTTAATAAAGTCCTATAGCTATAATACCTGATGCAAAATCGACTTTAGGAGCCTGGCCCACATCATAAACTTTGGATGAGAAGTTAATAATTGATTTGGCTCTGTATTGAAGACAAAGCCTAATTTCTCAGAAGCATCAGCATAAGCTGTAAAGGGACTTGTAGCTCATGGGAAAAACATGCATTGTAGAAGCATACTGGTTTTACAATAAGTGATGTGCTTCAGGAAGAAAGTTCTGCAAAGAAACATCCCCTTAACTCAATAAAAACATGAAGCATTTCTTCATAGTAACCCTGAGCTTTTTAGTTGGGATTATCCCATGCAATAAATATGGAAAGAATCACCCTTAAAAATGAACTAGTCTTACTAAGCATCGCTAATAATTTATTCTAAAATCTAACACATATATGCAAAGAGAGCTTCGCTTAGCAAACAAATTCCGAATTTTGCAGCAAATTATTTTCCTTGCAGATAAGCATCCAGAATAATTTCAGTGTAAGTGGGTATCAATAAAAAAGACTTCAAGTGTGCTAAGCAAGAATTTATCCTTGTTTTTCCATAACATTTCAAAAGTAATGATCTTAGGAACCTGGAATAGAATAAACTGCAGAGTACTAACACTAGAAGAACTAGTTCTATCTAGTTAATAGTAGTAACATTGCTGCAAATGTGGATGCCAGTATTTTAATGATACATATCTTTGATATGTATCAATAAATTATATTCACATTATAAATTTCATAGTTTAAAATTTCTTTTAACAGTATCTTCAAATAGCTTTAAATAATTTGAATAAAATGGAGTAAAACTAGTTCAACTGAAAATCTTGACTGTTTTGGTACTGTTCTGTGTTTGACATTTCTGTGTGTCCTGAAATATTATGAAAAGATTTTAATATTCAGAAGAGAAAGAAATAAATCATTAAGTATGATTTTTCTAGCAGATGAATTCACTACTCACTGCTGTTGATACTTCATTGTTTCGCATCTGGTGCAGTCATTTTAGAGATGTGCAGAGTCAGTGCAAAACATTACAAAATTAGAATCAGATTTTTCCAAATCCCTTTATGAAGGTGCTCAAAATGTAAGGCAGGAAACTGGGAAGTCACTTCCAGTATCTCATGGATCTCCTTTGGATACTAGGCTAGATTCTAATTTTATTCAACTAAATTCTTCAGAACTGATCCTTTTTATTGTTAATTCACAGTTAAGGGTGAGATATATGGGCCTGAACTCAAGAGTTCAGCCATGTACAGCATGGTTTCTCTGAACAAAATGTAACCAGTGCTAAACAGGGGCAGACTCTCAATTATTCTCCATGGGGGGTTTTCTTAGGCATTTGCTGGAATTCTTACAAGAAGAGTCAGCTCTGTGTGCTTTGCTGGACCTAAGACGCACAAAAATATTTTTAAACTAAATGCAGCTGGTTCTAATCCTCTGATAATTCAATCTACATGCATCCCTAGCTTCAACATGAACCAAGCCATCTGTAAAATGTTAGTTACATTAGAAGGCACAAATCTAGTTTTTGACCAGATCTGAGCCAATCAATAAGTCTTTCCTTCTTTGATCTTTGTATTTTCTGGAATAATGGCAAGAAACCAAACCAAAGTCACCACAAAATCAATCCAAGCCTTAATACACTCTTAAAACTACTAGGAACAGTTTTTTGATAATGGGCTTCACTGCTGGTAGAGTTTCTCTCCTTGAGACATGCATTCCAGTGGTGATTCAAATTTTTCTGCTGAAATGAGAGGATAAACTGTACTTGTAATCATATAGCAAGCAGTAGGAATCTTAAAAAGGTAATTTTATTTTTAAAAATATATATGGCTCTCCTTGACTTGTTTCAGATGAAATCCAGACCAAATTTGTTTAAATAAGCAGTAAAGACAATGCAGGAACTAAATGCAGGAAGAACGCTGAGGAAAAAAACACAGCCAGTTCCAAGTACACTGAAAGAATTTTATTCATATTGTATATTCATGTTACATCCAATAAGCACATTCATGTGCTTATTCCATACTCTCACACTCCAGCTATAAAGTGGTTCCAGTGACATTTACAGATAACAGCTGTATTTAAAAAGCCCAGGGTTGTTTTATTAAAAAGCAATGAATTTGCACGAGAAATGTAATTCTTTTTGTGGAAGTCTCTTTATGCATCAGGCAGTTTTCCTCCATTTGTGAGACACATATTATTGAGCAGGATTTTCACTGCCCCAGATTTATTTATATAACTGAGAGATAGTGGAGTAGGAATGAGCATAAAGCACTGCTGCTGGAGTAGGAATGTATGTTGATTTTTCTTAGTGCAATTGTCCATGCAAGGGAGGGATGAGCAGAGTATGAAACTGGTGTCTGTTCTCCAACTTCTCTGGACCTTGAGGAAAGACAGTAACACTCAAAATGCTCTCAAGTAATTTTTTTGGCTACATACAAAGATTATTCAAATGCAGCTTTTCATTTTCTGCTGAAAACAGCATATTTTTAGCAGAACTCCTCCTATGTATATAAACCCATAAGGCACAGAAATCAAGAAAAAGATTACTAACATGACTCCATGTCTGTTAAAGAGAGGCTGGTCTATTCCTCTAGTTGTCAGGCATAATTAATAAGTTTTCCTCCACATTTTTTTCCTCCCTGTTCCTGCAGTCCTGTATTTTTTTTTGCCATTTCATTAATGCTTTACAATACAGATTTGCAGTCCTCAAAATCAATATTTTTTTTTACTTGACATAAAAAACCAGCTAGAATAATTTAATAGCTCTTCCAAATACCTGCCATTACAATCAAACTTCTATTGCTTCATTTACCTGAAACTCTTATAGTCTACATAGTGATATTTTCATCTGAACTATTAACAAAAGTCTACTACTGCCCAATTCTTTTTGCCTTTTAGACTTATCTGATATCTTTACAGTCTCCTCTCAAACCAGAGCACTGGATGCTCATCCCCTTCTTCCATGTTGGTAAAAGATTTGGGAAGACTCCATTGCTTCATCCACTCTACTGGTGTGGTGTGCCATGGAAATGGCTTTTCACAGTTTTATGGTCAGTGCAGGTAAAACTGGTACTCCCTGCTCTGAAGGATGCTGGAACCTTCCAGCATAGGTAGGAAGGGACATGACAAAAAGAAAATTCAGTTCCGATCTCCTGGGCTTCTGAACATAACCTGAAGCACAAAATAAAGGAGCAATCATAGTGAAATTAGAAAAATATAAGAGATGAGTCAATTCCACCTTTCTTATGCTGCCACCTGTCCTCCCTCTTCCAGCAAGATTCCAGTTTGACAGACTTTTGTAGAAAGAACACTTAAAGTAGATTTTTGGTCTTCATAAATTGTAACAACTGCAACTGCTCACAATGGTTTTCCACATGAAAAAAATGCTGACAACATCTCTAAATCCTTAGATTTGGCAGAGGAAAATAGTACATATAACCAATATAATCTGCTGGTGCATCTTTCATTCAAAACTAAAATGTCATTCCATGTCAGGCATACTTCAACCAAAGCATGCAGAGATGCAAAATGAGAGAGGAAACCTTTAAAAGGCTTACACAGAAATGGAGAGCTGGAACTTTGAGGTTCCATTAGAATGAACTTCTAATGAAGCCATTAGAAATGTTACTGTTTTAATTTGAAATGAACCTTCAGAATATCACAGATGTGAAATGGGACTGGAACAGGTAGTCAGTCTGGCAGGGCAGTCTGAGCCAAACAACCTCTTATACCTCGCAGTAGAAGAGAAGATTGTGAAAGGATTGGCAGAGTAGAGGAGAAAAAAACCATTTAGAAACATTCAGAAATTTCCCCTGAAGAGGACTGAGTTGCCTGTTCTGAAATGTGGTAAAGGAGTATACAGAGCACAAAACACCATTCATAATGTTACAGGAACAGTTAACTTGAGACATTTTTGCCAAATTTGACTCTGTACTGTCCCTGTTTTCCTCAGCTATGAAGCCCTAAAGGAAACTTGCCCTTCATAGTTCAAGTTTTATTTTTTAAAAAATGTTATACCTCTGAAAATATGGAGCTACAGAACTCAATGCCAATGCTTCCTTCAACTACTTGTGGAAATCCTACATCCACAGGTTGCTGTTCAAAGGATGAATTCATGAGCACCTGGATAGTAAATGAAAGTTTTGTCTTCAAAGCCTGTCTCACAACATCAACAATATTAGGTTTTGAATGGCATTTTTCTTCCTCTTTTGAGAAGCATTGCCTTTGCCTGTGACACCATTTATGCATCACATGAATCTCAGGAAGCAATTTCCTCATATCTTGTCTCCAGCCTAAAACATTCTCTGAATGCAGAGTAAACGTTTTTGAAGGACAAACGTCCTAATTCAGCAACACTATATTTAAAACAAAACAAAAAGACCAAGTTGCTCTGGGCACTCACCTTTGCCTCCAGCACCATTTCCCAAGCATTACAAATCCCATAAAAGGACTAAGAATACTTCAGTGCCAGTCCAGAGACACCTGAGCCAAGAAACACCTTTCCAAGAGGAAGATCACAGACATTGAGATCACATGCCTGAAAGAAGGTAGAATTTTTTCCAACTGAAGAGATATTTGCCAAGAAATGATTCAAAGCCTACCCACCCAAGGCGGCAAACCCCACATTTGGATGCACAGTCAGGGTTGCTGCCATCTGCTGTTTTCATTTGGAATGGAAAATTTCAAATTACTTTTTTCCCCCTACCACATTTTTTTCAATTTTTAAATGCAGTTGTATAAGAAAGATTGGAGGGAGAGCTTTCTTTTTCACAATCCTTGATTTTCAAATGCTAATTTAATAACTTGACATGAGAAATTTTCCTTTAATTTAGTTTTGCTGTGTATTTCAGGGCTGGGTTTGGGGGGGTTTTGTTCTGGTTGTTGTTGTTGTGTTTTTTTTTTGGTTTTTTTTTTTTTTTTTTTTTTTTTTTTTTTTTTTTTTTTGTTTTTTTGTTTTTTTGTTTTTTTTTCCACATGAATTCCAATTTAGGATAAAGGAAAGGGTTGTCCACATCTACAGAAAAGCAAAGAAAGCAGATTAATAGGGGAAATAATGTATTCATTTGGGTGTATTATATACTTCCTATGATTAAATTTTAATTGGATGACTTGCATAAATGGAATGTAAATTTGTCTACAGCACAGCATGGGTTTGGTCCTTTAAAAGCTAAAGATCAACTGCTGATGTCATTAATTAGGAACTATAATTAGTAACTGTAGGGTAGGTAACGGAAATGAAAACAAATGTGCTTCATTAACTGTTCTTCAGGCACAGGTAAATATGAGTTCATTCACTGCGCACTGCACGCCTGAGACAGCCTTATTAGGAATAAAGTAATAATCTACTGCCTTTGACTACAGAATAACTAACTCCCCTGGTTACATTTGTTAGGGATCCATGAGCAGGAATGACAGTGCAAGGCAGGTTTGAAGTTTCCTCTTTGAGCCTTTACAATTTTGACCCACAGAAAAATCAATTATCACTGCCCCTATGAGCCTGAATGACCTTGGAGGTCTTCTCAAAGCAAGAGATATTAAGATGAATGGTTTTGATGACCATCAGGAAGCCAATATTAGAATTTTATTTTCTTGATTGATTGTGATGATACAAATATTATTAATTCACAAAGACACAACCAGTTGCCTCATCCGACTTTGCAAGTGATACATCATTTCTGTATGACCCATCTGAATGCTGTGTGCCCCTGAGCCTGGCAGAAGCTCCTTGCTAGAGCTACATCTTCTCCTGGGGCAGGAAAGTAAATGTCTGATAGTGCAGATAGGAAAATACCAACTACCAAAAGCTCAGTTGTCATTGCTGGTATGCAGAGAGCAGCCTTGCCCTTATCTGAGTTATCTATAGACAGCTATTATTGCGAAATTAGTATTTTTTGAATGACAAGAGAGTTTCTTTCCACTTTATTTCAGTGTAGCCTATGCTGACCTGTTTTTGTCTTCACTCTCCAGCCTCTCTTACACTAACACCCTTATTGGTGCTCTCAGCCTGTAGAACTGGGGATCATCACTGCGCTGCTCACTGAATTGGGGTGCTAACGTCATCCTTTCTAAAGGAAAGCATCACACACCTGCCCTGCTGGCCAATAACCAGGCAATAGGAGGGTTGTCACAGCTTAAAAAGGTAGAAATGGAAATGGGAAAGAATCCTGAGCTCCCAGAGGGGACAAGGCCAAACATAAATCTATTGCTGAGTATGGCACAGCTGAAAGACAATAAAACATTCCTTAAACTGGGCAGAACAACAGGACAAAAGAAAAACAAAACCTCCTAAACCACGTCTGTTCATTTTTATTATGGGGTGGGCTGCAGCCTGCCAGCCTGTTTTAAAATCAACACTTCACAGCAAGAAACTACACAGCAATGTATCACTTCTCTGCAGGCACTTCCTTCCCCTGACAAATGGTTCAGGCACAGTAATAGCTTAACCAGAACCGCACCGAGGGGCGACCAGCATGGAGGGAGGAGGATCTATAGCAAATAAATCTGTATTTATTTACAGACACATACACAGGCACACAGCTTATTGTGCAGAGCAGCTTCTTCTTGAGGAAAATGATCTGTATAAAATGCAAAGCTACGGGAGATGTTTTAACACTCAGGGGGAAAAAAAAAATAAATTCCACATGTTACGCTAATTTATTCGGTCCCCAAGGGGGATCTCCATAAACTTCTCAGTCGAAAAATCAGCTCCTCTTCCAGCAGTTTTACTAGTTAGCACTCCTTGTTAACATCACTAACCTGCTAGCATTACATTTTCTTAATTTTTCTAAGAAAGGAGAACAGAAAAGAGATTGTTTGAGAGCTCATCATATTGCTCCTGAGTACAAGCTGAAGCACATTTTTTTCCTGAGGCAGAGAATAAACTGCACCCTAATGTAAATGGCTGATACAAAGCCAATACACCAATTTATGCCTCAGCTGAATCCTTAACTTAGCACTTATGTAAGACATTAGACTTTTATAGCACTTGGACCAAGGTAGGAATTCATGAGGAGCTCACTAATTTGAGAAAACAACTTGAGTGTGCTTTTCAGTATGACAAACCAGACCACTTATCCAATTAGGGAGAGATGAAGGAAGATAAATTCTATTTTGCCAGCTTTCTGAAACGTTTTTCAGATTTCTTTATTTAATACAAGCTCAATACAAAACTGTAGAATAAAATTTTTAAGCTGCTCTCTAGTTAAAATGCTAAGCCTTTCCCCTCATGAGTAAAGAAAGTTATTGTGCATGCAGGGTTTTAACTATCTCTGCTCAAATTCTGCCAATTTTTAAATGCTTAGGAATCACACTGAATCTGCTCGTTCCCCACCAGGGCTGGTAAATGAATTAGAACCAGAGCTCTGCTATTTTTCTCTTACTCAGTAGTCACATTTGTAGGAGACTATTATTTTTTAAACACATTAACGTAATGATGGGAAATTAAGCATAAGCTAACAGAGATCTGTGGGTTCTACACCTGAACCAAAATGCACATTTAATGGGGACCCCGGGAAAAGATGCAGTCCTTGCCAAACTGTCATTAATGACTTGGAACTGAAATTTTGGGATAATCAACATGAAGAAGCAACCTGTAAGCTGGATTTTTCAAGATATGGATGCTTAGCACATCCTCAAAATTAAACCATGTCTATTGAGTCTCCATCATGGAGACTCTCACAAATCATTACTATCTTTTAAAAATTTGGGGCTTTTTTTGACTGACAGTAAATTGTATTCATGCTATGAAATTAAGACATCTCTGAACATTTGGAAACAACTTTGCACACTGTGATGAAAATCTATTTGCAATAAAATGAAAAACTAAATGTGCAGTAGTGAAACAAAGATCAGCTGTCTATAGCTGCAAAAGTCAACCTCTATGAGATTTTATGTTAATCAGCATAGAAGTAGGACTATAGAAATAAGACTATGATCCATCCTTCTACTACTACAAAAAATCCCTCTACCTAAAGAGTACTTAGCCACTGGAAAGCTTTTGGCAAACTCTAATATTTTTGTTTTGGAGGACAATTTTTGTTCTTACTTTTTAAGACAATGGGGGAAGACCAGGAGATGCTTGGGCATGTGTTAAAATCAGACCTCTAGGAATACTTTATAAAAACTGCAGGAAGCACATACACAGCAATATCAAAAGGACTTGGCTTCTAAAATGAATTCTACAGGAGCAGCTTGGTGTCTTTAACAAAATGAATGAGGATAGACAGAGCAGTTAATTCATCCTCATTTTAAAAATCCTAGGTAATATTTTTGTTAAACACATAATTAGAAGCCTTAATGGAAGTTCTCTTAATTCTCCTCAAGTTCCTGACAAGACTCTTAGTGTCTTCCAGCCCATTCAGTGTTACAGGTGCTGATTCATGTCCCTGGGTAATTCAGAGTGCTGCTTATTGGGGGAGACAAAATCCCAGCTCAGAAAGAAAACCTTCAGAGACTCTGTGATGAAGGTAAGAGAAGTAACCTCTGTAAATCAGAAAAAAGTAATTTAATTTTTCTCTAGGTCAGGCATCAAATCTTTTTACTTACATCAGTGACTCCTGGGTATTGAGACTCACTTGGGAGAATTAACAATATTCCATGCCTTATGGCAAGCCAACACAGTTGTTCGCAAAGTTGATCTTCAAAACAAGGCATCATAAAGAATCCACCTATTTGCAGAGGACAACATCTCAAATGAGCATGGGGAGAAATCTTACACTGATTACACCACAAATAGCACCACCTCTTCTTTTCCTAGGTCTGCAGGTAGAACAGGAGAGAAGCAGAATCAGACTTCAGGCTTTCTGACTGCTTGTTGCCATCTGGGCTTTTGCTTCTCACCCTGAAGAGGTGCACCAGAAAAACAGCAGGAGGGAGAAGATGAGTCCTGTGGGAAATGCATTTCTCCTTTCAAACAGTAAGATGAAATGGCTCAGGTTCAGACTCCTAACTTGATGTACAAGAATCTCAGGAATTTCATTCTCAGTTGTTAATATTTTTTATGTTTCCTCAGTGGAAAAATGCTTAAATGTAATTTACATTCAAGCCACCAAAAGGTTATAAACAATTCCCAGGCTGAAGGCTGCCAAACTATGTCAATTCAAAAACCCACCAAGACAAACACAGGTATTCTTGCAAGAATTACTGCTCACAATCCTGTAGTCCGAGGAAAATGTACCAGAGAAATGAAACAATGGGGAAAAACCAGCTTATTTCCTTCAAGGGCTATGTAAATATCTGTGGAATGTGTGTAGCCTTCACTGTGTATTTCAGGGTGACCTCCTTCTGGGCTTTGCATTTTCCAGAACTTCCCTCTGGTTAAGGGTGAGACTCGGTGTGTATGTCCAGGTCCCCAGCTAGGCTCTGTCAGCCTTGCCTGCTGCAGTCAGCAACACCAAACTGATTTAGTGCAGCTGAGGCACTGGCTCATTGCTCACCAGCTATTCTGAGAAGCAGAGCTCAGGCTTTGCCTGTCCCAGCATTGGTCCAGCTGCCTCCTGAACCAGTGGGAGTCACAAGGAGTCCAGCTGCAATGCAGGGAGAGAGCGACAGAATAGACTTTAGATCTCCCAAACTGTGAATCTGTCAAACTGATGTATGAGTCCTGCCCCGTGGTATCACATTTATCTTTCTCTATTTGCTATCTATATGTGCAATAAAACACTGGATGTTTAGCTGACTTGAAACTGAGATGGGATATTCCAAGTTTACTCCAATCTTGAATAGCATTATCTTTCCTTAGCATCAAAACATAAACTAGAGGGAGACAATAACTGAGCTTGTTAAAACTTTGTAACAACTCTCTGGGCCATGTTTTTGAATCACTGTCAACAAAGATACAGAAGTTAAACCTCTTAAAGCACTATACAATTCCTCCCTCCTGCAAGTCAAACATTACTACTATACTGGTGGTAAGAAATCACCTTTTCCTCAGGGTTTGCACCTGGAACAGTCACACCGTTAATCAGTTTACAGCTATGCTAAAGAATTTGCCAGTACCTGCCTGAAACCAACACAAATAAGAGTATTTTTTTCTGTAAGTTCTTCCACTCATCAGCCAACTAAAATTGTTCAAGATTACATACACATGGCCATATATGTGTTTGGTTTTTTTTTTTTTTTTTTTTTTTTTTTTTTTTTTTTTTTTTTTTCCTGAAGTTCTGCTTGTGTATTATCTATATTGCAATTACATCTGTTGTGTACACCACAAAAACAATCAAGAAATAAATTAATGCTTCAGTCAAAACCCCATGTAAACTCACATGGCATACAGAACTTGGCTTAGAGTGAAGAATTTAACATAAGAATTTAAAAGTTGGAGTTTGGCACATTTTGTTAGGTTCTGCACAATGTTTGCTCTTCAGAAATTCCTATATCAAGTCCCATCGAAGTAAACTTCCTTCCCAAATGTCTCAGTTTTGCTCAGCTCCTTAACTCTGCAGCTTTACTTTTAAAACACTGGAACCAAATCTTGGGCTTTCAGCAGTACTCCAGCACCATACTCATGGTCAATATAAGATTGTGGAGAACTGGTTTTCTTTGCGACTCTTTAACCTTTTTTGTACACTTCCATGCCAGCTCGGCACAACCCAGCTGAACAAAGGTATTCATTCAAGCTCCTAACCAATTTCAGTAGGGATTAAACATCTAGACAAGGATCTATGATGCCATATTTCCTTCTGAACCTCAGTCTACAAAAAGGAGGCAACACTTACAAACGTAAGAATGTTCCCAATACCTCACTCTTGGATGTATCTGAAGGATGGTTTTGAAGTGCTGAAGAAGGCAGCTGGGCTTGCTTTTTGTTTGGTTGGGGTTTTTTGTTTAACAAAACAGCACACCTGAAGTACACAAGTCCCACCTGAAGAATTTGCATAAGGCTCTGTCTCAGGGAAAGGGACTTTTTTTTTCTGAAGAAAATTGTGCACAGGTTCTGCATTCCCAGGGCACTTTTCCTTTCCTAGCTTGAGGAGATTTCTCTCTGTGTACTCCCAATGCTCTGAGCATCTTGGAAACCTGCCCTGAGGCAAGCAATAAACGGGGGTGGGGAGGGAGGGGGCGAGATAGGACTGGAGCTGCAGTGCCTGGCTCTTCATGCTTTTGTTTGTAAAATGAAATATTTTAAAGGGAATTTTGACTGGGCTATAGTGACTGCGGGGCTCATTTCTCATACCTAAAAGTAGCCTATATAGAACCATTCTACAGCATCCTCCAAGTGCAGGTAGGAACCGCAATACCTGGTAGTAACTGAGACCAGACCTTATAGGGGCTAATGGTGCCTAATCCATCGCTTACATGGCATCTCTTTTTGACAAGACTACAGGATGTATGGTGGTGGATTATTAACGTAGCTGGCAGGCAGCTGCACTCAAATTCATTGCTGCGGCAGCTGTTCACTAAAATTTGCTGGAAAATCCAGTGCAGATTAGGTTTTGATGAACAATTTCAAGGCGCTTTTCTCTAATGCGAGCCAGCAGAAACCTCCCGGGTTTAGTGAATGCCGCAGATGAGCGAGATAACGATGCTTTTGCCTAAAGCGGATGGAAAGCGCTGGGAAACGTGGATTCTCCCAGCAGGTCTGGCTGCTCTCCGCCTTCTCCCCAGTCCTGTTCGACAACATCCCAGCCTGTCATTAGAGGGCCCGGCTGGAAATACCGGGGAATCGCTGGTGAGGCAATTCCCCACGCCTCTGTGCCATTAGAGCGCATTACAGGGAAACACTGATAGCAAAACAGGATGTTGCGATGGGCACCGGGCTTTTCCTGACCGAGGACAAAGTGCGTCACGAAACTCGATGATGTCGCTTTAACATACGAAATCGCCTTGGCTGGGCGAGCAGACAGCGTGCGGCAGGGCTGGCCTGAACTCCTGGTCCTGCTTTCTCTTTTTCCCAGGTATCAAGCTGGAAAGTTACAGGAGGCGGTCAGGAACGGCGGGAGTGATGGTTTATACCCAGCTGTGAGAAAAGCGAGGGCACAGCAGTGACAGCTCCTCTCCTTTAACATCACTGAGGACACAGTGAGCACGAACCAACGTTGAGATTCACCCAAGACGTGTATTGATTGCTGGGGTGATTACATTAACTCTCCCAGTTAACCCCCCGGATAGCCCAGGCTTTTGAAGGCAAACCGAGGCGCTGCTCCCGCCCGACCCACGCCTCAGAAGGCGCTCTGGCCCCGGGGCTGCCGCTGCCCGTCCTGTCCCGTCCCATCCCGTCCCATCCCCTCTCGGGCACGGGTGCAGCCGTGGCGGAGCCCGGCCCGGGGCTGTGGGAGGCCGCAGGGGAAGCGGCGGCTGCCAGGGCGGGCGGAGTCGGAAGCACGACAGCACGGGGCGCTGGGGCGGCGCTGCCGGCGGGGGCGGGAGCGGCACTGGCACTGAGCTCGCCGCCGTGCTGGGGTCGCGGCGCAGGGACGAGCCGGGCAGCGCCGGCCCCGCAGCAGCAGCAGCAGCAGCAGCGGCAGCGCCAGAAGCAGCGGCGGCGGCAGCAGGAGGAGGAGGAGGAGGAGCAGCCGGAGCCGCCTCCCCCGGCGAGCGCGGGGAGCCGCAGCCCCGGGAGGCGCCGCAGCCGCTGCCCCGGGCGGCTTTGGAGCGCCGGGCTGCCTTGCCTTGCCTTGCCTGCCGCCCCGCGGGTGAATGAACCTGCCCCGGGCCGCCGCTCCGGCAGCAGCCTCCCCCCGCGCAAGATGGACGGTTTCGCCGGGAGTTTGGGTGAGTGGGGACGGGACGGGGCCCGGGGCGCACCTGCGGCCGGCGGGATGCGGAGCCGCGGCTGGGGCTGCCCGGGCCGGCCAACACCGCCCGCGGCAGGAGGGGAGGGGAGGGGAGGGCAGGGGATGCCAGCGCGAAATCTGCTCAGCTTCAAACCATCTGTTGCGAGAGCTCCGGCTGCACTTGCCTTCTTTGTTCTTTCCTCTCGCCGCGGGTTTGCGCTTCCCCAGAGCTGGTCGCTCGGCTTGGGGCTGATGGTTTGGCTTAGGTCGTTTGGGGGCATTTTTAATGTTATTTGGTTTTTTGCCTGTCGGTTTTGCCGCGGGGCGGGCGGGACGCCGCCGGTCGGTGCCGCACCGGGAGCTCTGCCCTGTCCCGGCTCCGGGGGGAGCGCAGCACCCCTGGAAAGTTGGGAACGGGGATGGTACCGGGACAGCCGGAGCCTTCCCGCCGCCCCAGCATCTCCCCGTGCCCCAGGAGCCCCCCTGTGCCGGGCCGGCAGGTTCCTCTGCCCCAGCCCCATAGAGAATATTTACTGCTCCTTTCTGCGGCCAGAAAACTGGGAGCCTGCGGGAAACTCTCACCGGTTTCTCTAAGCAGAAATGTCGCTCCAGCCCAATTTTTGACTCGTTTAGGGGGACAGATTGCCAGGTTTTGCTGATTACAAGTGTGAACTGAGCAGTATCCGAATATAAGAGTTGTAAACCGTGCAAGTTTCCATTTCTGCAGGTTGTAGGAGCACTGGCTTTGCAGGGCTGCCTACCTGCTGCTCTCACCGCCTGCAGCGCTGGTGCCTCTATTGCAGACATCCCGTGCTCAAACTCGCTCCATCTTTTCTACAATAATAAATCCGTGCCTCTTAAAAATAAGATTAATTTATTTTTTTACGTCACTCCCGTAAAATCTGTAGTAACGGCGAATAGTTCTCAATTTTCTGGAAAAGTTGACTCATTTGAACGCTTCTGAGTTGTGATCCTAACCTTTCAGGTTTTTGAAATGTCAGCTTGCAGCATTTTGGGCAGCTCTCCAAGGCAAACTGGTGCACCAGAATTAACAGTGTGCTTTGGTGGTTTGGCCCTTTGCCAGGTGCACTGTCCTTGCTCAAGTGACTGCCTTGGCCATTTTAGATCTGGCCATCGGAAAGGGACACACGGGGGGACTGCGCGGGTTCTGTTCCCACTTTTCCCATTGTGCCTGTGGGTGACACATGCAAATGTGCCCTGGTTAATATTTATGAGCCTCTTAGCCCAGCAGAAGAGCTGATCACCATATCAAAGCGCACCGATTGCGCTTTTAACTCCTGCCCTGTTGCTCCCGTGAGGTCGATATTTAGAAATAACTCGGTTTTTTTGTTGGAAGTAGGAAAAAACCTCGATGATGATGGAATAATAAAGCTTTGCTTTCTTGTGTAGAGGTTCAGTTGTGCTGGAGCCATGGTGGGCTCACTGGGGCATCCCCTGTGTCTGATTAAGGGGCAGCTCCATCTGGACCTTTAATTTGTTTCACTCTTTATTCAGGAAGGTGCTGTGATTCTGTGCGAATTTAATGAAGATTAAGCTCAGCTCAACCTTTTAAAATGTGTATTATGATATTCACTGCCAGTTGGCCTTTGATTTTGCTTTTGTGGCAGTCACTGATGTGCAGAGCTTTTCTGGGCTTGGGCTGAGAGAAGGGCATTCCCAGAATCTTTTGCTTTGAAGTATGAAACTTTACGTGACTTTTTTTTGTTTTCAGGTTTGAATCATGCTGCTTAGACCTCTTCTGTATTTATAATCACTTGTTGGCTGTTCTAGCTGCTAATGAGCACATAGTGTTAGCAAAGATGTGTGAATTGTTCTGAGACTTTTTTTTTTTTAAACATCTCTAATTAAAATCTAATGGCTTGGATTTAATTAGCTGTCTGCTAAATGTCTTTTAGGAAGGCCATAAATTAATGTAATTTAGAATGAAAAGTAAAAATTAATTAAAATTATTGTTGGCAAAACTGCGCTGTCTATGTATGTGCATGCTCAACCAGTCAAGCAAGCTTATTAGAGAGCAAGTTGTCCTTTTAATGCCTCTTGTCATTATCTGGAAGGCAAAATGTTATTACAGATTGTGCCCTCTAGCACAGGCAGAAATACCTTCTTGCATGTCTCTTGCAGTTGAAAATACTTTACGCAGCTGTTTTCTTTTGGCTTCCACGTTGAAATTTTTATGAGAATAAACACATGAAAGAAACCATTTTATATGTAATTTAGAAAATTGTTCTGGTTATTGGCTTAGTAAGTGCTTATGTAGCACTCTACTTATGAATATACAATTTCTGTATACAGTAAAAAAATTCTATATGTTATGAGTTAACTTGCACAGTTGAAATAGGTATTGATTATTTTGATAAAGCACTGAGTTATTTCCCATTTGCTGTGACTTCAGTACCTTTAGAGTATCACAGTGGTAATCGAATCCCATTTATTGTCTCAAGCAGGACAGTTGTATCTCACATTTGGCATTGCCAACACGAGGGTTGTCAGAGGGCTCGATGGATTCTGGCCATCTGCTTTTTCAGATGCATCCCTCGAAGTCAAAGAATGTGCTTCTGAATGGGAACAAGAAGTCTGTGACTTGGCCTGGGCTCCTGCCTTGTGCCCTGGCTGAGACAGGAGCACAGCATGGGTGTCTGGCTGTGGTGCTGCCAACTTCCCCTGCCTCTCAGGGTCCTCATCAAAACAGATATGCAGCAGGGCAGAGAAAGCTCTGCTGATTCTGCCAAAGGAGTCCAGCAGGGAGTTCTGGCAAAAGGAAAAAAGAAAAAAAAAGAAAAAAAAAAAGAAAAAAAAAAAAAAAAAAAAAAAAAAAAAAGGCAACTGATAAAAGCCCATGTAGGAAGCAGTGCAGCTAAGGCTGTCCATAAGTGTTGTCCTGTTTTCATCCCTTGCTCCTGTTTGTTCTGCACTGCTGCCCTGCATCTCTTCCCCTCTCCCGCTGGTGCCTGTGAGCCCCGGCTGAGCTGGTTCAGACATGCCCATCACAGGCTGCAGGAGTGCACAAGACTGACAGTTTTGCCAATAATGATTTTTGATTTTTAGGTATAATCAGGGGTTATATGACTTTACTGCCTTGCTGCTCGCCCCTGCTGTTGTGGTGGGTTTCTGCCTGAACTGGCTTGTTGGGGAGTAGGAGCAGCCTGTCAGGTGGTGGGAGGGAAGCAGTGGGAGCCTTCAGCTGAGGGTAGGTGGGACCAGGTGGCGCTGTCAGCTCTGAGAGGGACTTTGCTGGGTCGTGTCTGAGGTGTGAGGTCTGCTAGATTTAGTTTTAGGAAGAGGCAGCTGTGACAGGCTGCCAGGGGCTGGTGAGGAGTGAGTGCTCTTTGCTGGACAGTTTTCCATTGCTTTGAGCAGCTGCATTGTTTTCCCTTCTGAGGAAGCTTCTGCTAATTGAACTCTGTAACAATAACTCGTGGTAAACAAAGATATGGAAACATTAATCAGATTATATTAAAAAAACCCATAAATCACTACAACCTTTTCCAGGATTGTACACTAGTGTGTGGTAACAATGTGGAAGAAAGCATTTCAAAAGGACTCTCTCCATTATTGAGGTCTGTTGCAGAGTAGTAACTCATAAAAAAATGGAGAAGTCTCAACTTCTGATTTTAAACCATAGTTTCTGTGCAGCTGTGCAGGATGCCCTGGAGGTTAGAAGGAGTCCTTCTGAAGGATTCTCTGTGGTTCAAAATATTTTCACAGAGAAATTAAAATCACTCTTGTGATGAAGTCTCAAGCGAGCAGAATAATTCAGGATTTTTTTCAAAGATTCTTTGAGCCGGTGTGTTTTATTTTCAGAGAACTAGAAAGTAAAGGAGAGCTGAAATTACTAAGTGGAGACCAAAGCTTTGGAGACATAACAAAAAAGGTTATTTTTTATAATTTTGTGTAGTATTGTGTAGTATCTACATTTTGTTCTGTTTCTGTGTATATTGCTAAACTGCAGTTTATATGCTAACTGCTTACTGGGAGGCTGACAGGGAGGTAAGTTCATATCCTTTTGCCCCATTTCTTTTCCTGGGCACTGTGCAGAAGCTGTCTGTGTCAGGTCAGCTCTGGGGCAGTGTTATGAGTATGTGCTGCTCCTCAGCCCAGCCCTGGAGGAACCAGCAGTGTCTGTGGAACCTGTGCCTTTGTTAAAACCCAGTAAGGCTTCTCCAAAGCCCCCAGTCTGGGGGGGCAGAGCTCTGCAGGGCTCAGGCAGAGAGGATCTTGTGGTCGGTGGTGCAGTGAGCCTGGAAAGCGTGTGTGCACGATGATTCATCTCTGGCTGGGCTCACTACCGAGAAAAATGAGTGTGTGGGGTATTTGTCATTTATTTGGGCTAGGATATTAAGTTTTATCGTTGCCCGTCTAGACTGCAGAAGTGGCCGTGGTGCTGCAATGCAATTGCTCATAGCAACAGCGAGCTCAGCCTAATTCACAGGGCTCTGCTCCTGGGATTGCTGTGTGCTATTGTCACTCTGCTGGTCTTCTTAAAAATAAAAAACTTTGGCAGGACATCATTCTCCCCTGCCTGGGAAGGATGGCCTTGGCTGGTGCCAGGGGAGATTAGACTCCAGCAGCAAGGAGGGAACAGGCTGTTTGCTTTAGAAACTCGGTGGTGGTGGCTCACCTTTTGCTAAAGAGGTCTTTAGTTCATGTGCAGTGGGGAGGAACCCTTTGCTCTCTAGCCAGCTGAAAAGCAAAGGATTGTGTGTTAAAAAAACAATCCTATTTTTGCGCAGAGTAATTGGCAATATTTGCTCTCGTTGGAGTAGTATCTCAAACACAGGAGCCCGTTAGAACTCCCTCTCTTAGAATTTCTCTCTCCTTTAGAAAGGCTTTTAATGCTTGGGATGCTTAGAATAATTTCTAGCCTTACAGTGTGTTTTTCATATTCTTTAACTGAATTCCTCTGATATGGCAGTAGATTTATCTAACAGGATTGTCTCTTGTCTGAAAAAGCTGCTCTGAAAGGATTTTTTCCTTCTATGCTTTATATCATGAAATACATAAGAGGAGAAAGACTCAATCAAGAACAGTGTTTGTAGAAGTTCTTTGAAACAACATTTTGTTTTGTAAGCAGCATTATTATTATTAATTGTGTTGTTAGTACAGGGTGATCTGCATGTCACTCCTTGCTCTTCTGTTTCCCTTCTTGGTATGGTTTGTATCAATTACTGAGGTTTATTTTTCCCTTCTCTCTTTAAGTCCTTGCTAAACCTAATCCTTAATGAATGCAATCGTAAGGCCAAGAATGTTGTTCCTGTTTTACCCACACGTAATGGGAGGGGTGTTAGAGGATAATTAATTTTATAGCTCATGGCATGTATGATGACAGTGCAAGTCTCTCTGCTCTTGCTGGTGTGGAGCATTTCTAGTAGGGACATTCTTCTGTTTAGGAGGTGAAAATCACCTGATAAATAACTTTTTGTAAGCCTCACTAACTTCCTTTTCAAGAATTGTTTCTGCAGTTACTTATGAACTCATATGGAACCACTGCTCACCTCAGTTTTACTCTCTGTAAACAAGTGTAAACCTGGAGTTTAAAGAGGAATTACTTGTCTCTTTTTCTTCATCTGCCTGTTTAAATTGATGCATAATTCCAGTTTTCTGGACTTTTCTTTAATTGAATGCCGAAGGATGGACAATTGCACACCACATGGTAATGTGTAATTTTTTCTGAGAGCTTGAGTGCTCTTTGAGAAGTACACATGGGCATTCAGATTGCAAAAGCTTGTGTCCATGGAGCAGCCTGGACTCTGAACTGATCATTCAGTTAATGAAAGTGGATGGGCGGTGGTGATGGAAGAGTGGGATGTGGAGAGCAGCACCATCGTCATTAAAAATCTGAGTTTGTTGATAAATTTTGGAACATACAAAAAAGCTTTTTCTCTTCTCATTTTGCCTTTTTCTTTTCTTTTCTTCCTCCTTCCGGCTCCCTTTCTTATTTTTGTTTAGCTTTTTGTGCTCTATGGTGCAAACATTCATGCTACAATCCATCAGTGACTGCTACAATATTCTCAAGCTTTCTGCCCCAAGTCTTCTTACTGGGTTGCGTGAGCCAGGGTTTTTTAATTAGTTTTCTGATTGTTTTGCCTCTCAGTGGGTTGCCTCTTTTGCTATCCTCAATAGTTTCAGCTTAACTTGTTTACTAAATATAGCTGTGTTTTGTTGTTCTTTAACTGCTGGTTTCTTGATCCCTTTCCTGACTCTTTAATGGCTGCACTGCTCTGCTTTGCATGGCAGTGCTGTTGATAGGGAAGGACAGCTACCTTTTACCAAGTATTTGGAGAATGCAGTTTCTTTCTTTGGTTGGTGTGTTCACTGCCTTTCTGCCCCATCTAGTGATGCGGATTGCACGCTCTTGTAGCTTCTTAAACAAAATATTTTTTAATGCAAATCTCTCTTATTGTAGAAGTAGGCTTACCTTTTTTTTTTTTTTTAATACCTCTTCTTTCTGGAGCTGCTTGTACTTGTGAGTGACTCTTATGCATAATAGAAATGCAGTGTGAGGGACCAGAGCAGGAACAACAACTACACACTGTAAATGGATAAGATATATTTTGGATGTTATCTGTTCTGTACAATTACATGGAATTTGCAATGTATTAAATTGAGGAAACATACTCACTCTTGTCTGTCACCTGGTTCTCTCATTTTGCTGAAGCTCCACTCAAGGCTGTAAATGCAGTGTTCCAGCCTGGAGCTGGTTCCCATTTCTCTGGCCAGTTTTGAGCTTAAAAAATATGGCAAGGGGAGGCTGAAACCAGGCTGGTTTATGCTTGATTGTATTTTGGATTTGTGTAAACA
This sequence comes from Zosterops lateralis, assembly GCF_965231275.1. Classification (NCBI taxonomy): domain Eukaryota; kingdom Metazoa; phylum Chordata; class Aves; order Passeriformes; family Zosteropidae; genus Zosterops; species Zosterops lateralis. Next base: position 23,782,138 of record NC_139764.1, read on the forward strand.
GTCTTAATGCATCAAGCTAAATTGGCAGGCTTTCATAATCCTCTGGGAAAATTGGGAATTTGAAACCCAGCGGATAAATGAAAAAGAATGGTTCTAAGCCCCAGATTTGGCTCCCTAAAGGGATGCTGTAAATTAGCTAGATCTAGAAATGTGATTTAGTTCAAGTAAATGAAAATGCGCTTTCATGAGAACCTTATAATTTTAAAGACAAAAGAGTTGGATTTCTTTATTCTGAGTTGAGACACAAAAGCAAGAAAATGGCTGTTGACAAGAAATTTGTATTTGCTGTCCAAACAAAGAGGTAATGATTTCACCACTTTTTATGGTTTTTAATGAAATTATGACATAAGGGTACTAGAAATTGTTTTAAAATGCTTAAGTTCATTCAGTGGGTGAGGTAAGCAAGCCTGCACATGCATAACTAATTTAACAATCCCAAATATACGTAAGATGAATAGTAGAACTATTAGTTTCCCTACAGTTTACTATGTGTTACTTTTTTTCTCTTTTGAGAACAGAAGAAATATGATTTTACATCAGGGTTCAGACAAACTTTGTGCCCATCACTGTAGAAAAGACCAGCAGCAGGGTGGGCTCGAGGTTATTTCCGTCCCTCTTATTCTTGGTCACAAGGAGACCATGCCATGTTCTTAAGACATTTCCTGCTGTGTGTGCATTATATGGATCTTTCTTTCAGTAGAATTCAAGATTTGCATTGGCAAGGTGGCAGAGTAAGCATGGCAGAGTAAAGCCCAGTCTCACAGTTTTTGAGGAAGGATGTCACCTCCCCAGACTAATTTTTTTTTTTAAGTCTTTATTATATATCTTCCAGTAGTTCTGGCTTCTATAACTAATAGGCAAACTTTGGAGTGGCTTTGAATTGTAGATACAATTGTAGATATTGTCAACATTATCCTTCAGGTAGGGCACAACTCACCTAATCCCTTTCTAGGAGCATAGGTGTTGGAGACCCGACCACATGGAATGGAAGGAAAAGCACTGCCGTTAAAGATTTTCTTGCACATCTCTGGTTTGGTGAAATCACTCTTTGAATAGGAGCAATTCAGAGGTGACTGCTACACATCCATATGGGATTCTCTGGGAGCAGAGTCCGCTTCAGATATGTGAACATGCTTTGCAGCTGGTATGGCTTAGGAGTTGTTTGGATGCAATTTGATTAAATGGAATTTCAGAAAAGCATTTCTAAAAATGCTTTTTGGTATTTCCAAAGAGAAGTGTGTGGAAAGGAGGAACCTCCAGAGGTAAGAGCTATAAATTAAACTCTTTCAGCTGCAAGATCCAGAGACATGGCAATGCTTATGTCTGCGTAGTATCACTTAGCTTCTTTAAGCAAGAGCTCTAAGAAGAAGGTAATTACAACTTTGTTTAACTATGAAATTCTGCATTGAACTGCTATCCCCTCCTCTGCCATCGTGTGCTGTGCAAATGCCATCAGGGAGACCTGGCAGGAAATCAGTGGTTTGTGTGGCTGTGGTGCTTGCTTTCTGAATTCTAAATATGCCCATTAAAATCATGAGGCAAGAGGAACAATAACAGGCAGTACAAACTCTGTTCTGTTGTTTTTTTTAATATATAATTTTAATTTATTTCTTATATTCTTTCATAGGATAAGCGTGAAGCAGCATTGAGTCCATCTGCACATCTATTTTCTAAGCATTTAATGATGCCATTTTTCCATGAAAATTATATGGCATATTTAAGAAAGAAGACATGTTGGCAGTGCTGTTTCCAGATCTGGAATTTTTTTTTTTTTTTTGTATTTTCTATAATCTGTAACTGTAGTATTTTCTGAAAGATGATTGGAGGGATGAAGCGTTGGTTATAAACAAAGAGTTGAGTGATTTGAGATATTTTCAAAGGAGCTTTAAAAATAGAAATTGCTTCTCTGCCCCTTAAACATAGGGAAAAGTGGGTCTTAAACATAGTTGTAGAAAACAGTAAACAATTCAGATTCTTGTTCTTGCAGAACACTTTTTTTTTTGTCCCCTGAACACTTCATTGGGGTAATTAGTGGTTGGTTAGAAGTGATATTGCAGTATGGCACTATTCCTGTGCTGTTTGCTGGAATAACTAATCTGAATTGTTGGTACAAACTCTAAATAGGAAGAGACAACTGCTGGCCCCCAGGTGCTGTAGAGCTTTGGGTGGTGCATTTCCAAAGTCTATCCAGTGTATTAGGCAGTAATAGCATTACAACTGATACTCATTTTTATGATGCAATTGGAAAATTATCACAGTGTGGAGATAATTTCTTTGTGAGATTAACATCACGCCTCAAGCTTCTGTGTGCTAGCTGGTGTAGGTGCAAAGAAAACAGGTAGAAGCTGGCAGTCTTCAAATTTGTAAACTCTGAAGTTTAGAACCACCCCAGCCAAGAACTGAAAAGCAATCCCACTTCATGGTGTGGACTTCCATTTTTCATTTTTAGATGCCAAACCTTGAGATGTTAATAGTTGTTAGTTATTTAAACCTGGGAGAGATTCAAGCTATGGGCATCAGGTTGGTGGATATTACCAATATTTGATCTTAGTATGCTGCAGAATGATTTATTAGGGATTAAATGTCATGGTGTACACTAACAAATGAAGGAAATACTTGTTTAGAGGAATCTTACATTGCTTTTTCATTAGGATAATTTGCCACTGAGCTGGTGTGGTGTGGGACTCTAATCTGGCATCCTACTTTCTGAACTAGAGATAGGAGACCAGTTTTTCTTTATATCAAATCATCTGAGTTTTGAGCAGATTTTTGATCATTCGTTTTGTGTGTGTATGCCAGGCTTGTGGCTCTGCTACAGGAATGTTTGTATGTGTGTAAAGTACTCTACTTGTAGAAAAATATGAGGTTGGGAGAGCATTTAATTTGGCTTTTAGTAGCCAAATGTCGAATTCATCATCCACCTCAAACAAAGAATGTAAGTTGTTTACTACTGGATTAAGGTATTTGGAGCATTATTAGAGTGGAGATTTCACCTCATTTCCCTCTGTGCCCATCAGTTCAGTTACTGCCTAGCTAAATAATACAGGTTTGTGTGTAGAGATTCTTGCTAACATGCTTTTAATTATCTGCATTTACTTAATTATTATTTGCAGTAAAAATTGCAATTTCCTGCTCCTATAGCTGCAACATCTTTACCAGCAACAGGGCTCTAACTTCGCTGCTTGTTTTTTGTGAATGAATGGCAACATTTGCTGTTTGTTTTCTATAGATCACAAAGGGATGTTTTTTTCCCCAAAGCTGTAGATAAAATGACAGGGAATTGCAGGAAAGTGAAGGAGAATTGACAAGAAGGCTTGCATAGAGTATTTGCAGTCTAAATTGTATTTGTCAGTTTGTGCAGTTTTGTGTTTGATAAGATCACTTACATCTGCCTTTCAGCCTTTAATTGAAGTTAATTTAAACAGATAAAATTTTAATAGTCCTTATTTTAGTTTCCAGAACTAATTGGGAAATTTCCAGACTCTGGTGTCTGCATATATATATATATATTTAGTAACACACCCACTGACATCCCCCTACCCTCTCCCACAGTTTTATTTAAAGGATTCAAAGTCTGGCCACCCTTTCATTGAAGGAACTTTTTCAATATCAAATCCAAACCTGTCCTGATGCAATTTCCTGTGTTATATCCTTTGTTTCCTGGAAGACTGACCCCCACCTTATATATAACATATCTCTTATGTAGTGCAGCCCTATCTGGACTTTCTGTAAGTGTGATTAATGCACCATTTGGTTTCCTGTCAGTATAACTTGATTATCTTAGGCATTGCAGTATGTATTTTGGTTTTGAAAAACTTCAAGCTAACTTTGAAGTAGCTTTTTTTTTGTCTTTGCCATGTTGCTATTTATGGAGTCTTTTGCATACAGCGTATGGGTTAAAACTCAGAACAGCTTCAAAGTTAAACTAATTAGCAGGCAGAAAGAGATAGAAATCTTTACTAGAAAGAAGTGACTTGCCTAAAATGAACAAGAAGCTGCATTTTGGCAAACAGCTCTTCTGTATTATCATATGATCGTTAGATGTGCATTTTTAGAAGAAAAATGGGTAGGGTTGATGTCATCTAAGAGTTGCCTGTTGACTCTTAACTCCAGTTTTGTTCATCAGCTTTAATTACTCTGGGATGTTACCAACTCTTGAGTTGAAGTACTGGCTTAACAGCCTCGGGTGCTGGCTCCTGCCTTTGATCTGCATCTTGCTTTGTTGACAAACAGGGATGCAGAAACAGCCATTTCATAGTGATTTTCATCAGCCTCATCAGCTTTAATGTGTATGTGCTGCCATCTCCCCTTCTCTGTCGTGCACAGTTTGTGTTGTGCCCTGTGTTCTCCTCCAAGCTCCACGAAGAGCAGCTGCTTGGTGGCCTTGAGCCATGTGCTGCCCATGGGCACTGTCACACTGGGGAGCAGAGCCAGATCCCCCTGGGATTTGGGGTAACCCCTCTGGGGCAAGAACCTTGAGATGGAAACCATCTCTGCTTCTCTTTGCTGATTCCCCTGTAGATGTGGTCCTAAGTGATGTGCAGGCAAGCTGGGTGGTGTGACTGCAGAGACTTCCATGTGATTGGACAAAAATAGGAGTAATGATGATAATTACATTTCATGTGTAGTTTTGACTCTCTGTGAACAAGCAGTTTTGTAGCAGGAAAGGAAAATGTCTGCCCCTGGAAGGAAGGCCTCTGGTTGGAGACTGCAGGAGCCACCCTGGTGAGCCCTCTGGGGGGTTTCATGAGGACGCTGACAATCAAGCTCTGCAGCTGCTGGAGAGATGCTCTGCAGAGCAACTTGTGTTTCTTCCTCTTGTGTTAGACTGCTGTGACATGTGCTTCTCACTGTGAATAAGTACCTAGATTGTCCAATGCTATGTAACTTTGTAGAACCACTCATCCCCTCCCCAGTACCTCCGTGGATGCCTTGTTGTGATTGTTTGAGGTTTTTTTAAACTTTTATTCTGTGTGAAATATTATTTTCTGTTTTTCACTGAATGCCATTTGACTTCAAGCTTTTGCTGGAAAGCTCCTGAAGTGGTGTGTGACATGCTTGTCGTGTTCCCCATGCTTGCTATAGGCTACTTTGTCATGTCATCCTCTTTCTAATCTGTGCTCTCCTCAGATGCTGGCTCCTAGTGGTTTCAGTGTTACAGAAATGATTTTTGGTCTCTTGGAAACAGGTGTTAGAATAGGTTTTAATAATTTACCTCTGGTGCTACGTGAGCCATATGTAGTCTCGAAATGGAAAAGCTCAGTCACATTGGTGCTTTGATAACTTGATGTCTTTCTGGGACACTTCCAGGGATCTTGGAGCAGGAGGGTGCTGCTGCTGTGGCAATATACTGCCTGTTCAATCCAAGAAGGTTCTGCTCCTCAGTTCTCTTCTAACAAGAACCATCCTTCTTATTTAATAAGATAATGGCTGCCATATGGTTTTCTTCATTACCCTCTTCTCTTCTTCTAATTTTTCATGCGTGCTTATGTACTAAAAGCTTCAGGGGACCATCTTCCATGCTAGTAAAACACTGAAAGTAGGTAAGTTTCTGCTTGTGTAGAAATTTGTTAGAGCTACACTTTTTTAATATATAGCAAATAATCATAAAGGCATCTATTTTATTTTTTTATACTCTGAGATACATTCCACTTATTTGTTAATCATTATGGCTTTGATTGTTTTGTTTGACGTAACTCGTTTTCCCAAGGACTTTTATTGCGGCAATTACACATGTCCAACATGAAACTTAGAAGGAAGTGCAGCATCAGATCACTGGAGATTCTCTGCTGCTTTTATGGCTTTTATGTTTTGTGGTGTTAAAGTTAATGATTTCTCACTGTTTCATATGTGTAGTATATTGTGTCTGCTTTATTACTGAGAGTATTTTTTTGAACCCACATACGTCAATGTAATTAGTAGGAAACTTATCTTTGATTTTGTATTGAACACAGTTGTATTTAGGTGCTTTCTAGTACTGCCTCTTTTATTGATCTAGCACAAGCCTTTGTATCAGTCATATAGAGTAGTTATAACTACCAAGAGGTACTGCAGCTCTTCTGTTAGATATTGTGATCTTTTTATTGTGCGGTGTTCTGCTCTCATTTTGCATTTCACTTTTCTACTCCGTTTTGAGTAAGCTGTGTATCGAGCAGTTCATCTACTTTCTACCTACCTTAAAATCCCCTCAGTTTTAGTTTTGAGGCACTAATTTGTTATCCTTTAGTAGGTCAGTGTTCCTGTTTGTATAAAAACATTTCTCAAAGTGTCAGCAAAGCCAAACCAGATGGAGTCAAGCTCTGGTGGTGTTTTCACTGCATTCCCTGCTTGGAGGATGGACCATGCACTGTTGCCTTTGGGAGTGTGGTTTGCTCTGTGTGTGTAAGGGAAGAGCTGGACCCATCCCATGATTCAAACCATGTGGTACATGAAGCTGTGTTGGAGGACTGCAGAGGGCTGGTGAGAAACAGCTCTGGCAATGAGTGTGACTATTCTGTCTTGGGAAGCAAAATATTTTTTACTTACTTTGTTTGAGCCTGCTTTTATAACTCCTCTTCAGGTGAATACTGAGTACTGGCTGTATTTGAGGGCAGTAGGGTGAGGAAGACAAAAGGTGAACACTTGAAGCCCGTAAGATGGCTGGTGTAAAATGTTTATGATTAGCTGTGTGCCCATCAACATGATGATGAGAGTGTTTCTTCAGAAAATCAGCTAATTCCTGATCCAAGTTGCCAGGCTAGGTGTTTCATCACATGGTAACTCTCGTGTGGCCAAGGCGACAGCAGTAACTCTTCTTTAGTCATGTTGGGGAAACCCTGGAGTCTTTGTGAGGAGTTTTGAGATGCTGAGCGTTGTAGGCTCAGCTTTGCTCTCCCCAAGGAGCCCAGGGGCAGAGGGCTGCTCCAGTGCCACCTCTGCCTTTGGTTTTGGTGGGTCACTGTTAGTGGCTGTGTGGGAGGCTACCGGGAGGACCAATTTATCACTGTATCTCTGGAGGACGGAAGATGTGCGGAAGTGAGTGGGCAGATAGTGGTCTGAAAACTTGGTTTGGAAACTGTAAAGATAACACAGTGTAAAGAAATGAAAGGAGGTGCCTTGCTGGTGTGAGGTGCCCAGTATGGCCAGCCTGTGGTCCAGTTCGCCTTTGCAAAGAGGAACATCTATCTCTGTTGTGGAGCTCCTCTCTGCCAGCATGCTGGGGGCAGGTGGTTCACTGCACACCCCAGAGGTGAAAATATCTCTTTGGTGTGAGGCTGCAGGACAGATGCTGTGAGGGAGGAAAAACGTGGTGTGCTAGTAGAGCAGTTGAACATCCCAGCACTCTTCAATTCCCAGCAACTTTCTTCTCCCTCTACTGCTTTTCCTCCACTTCTTCCTGTCCTTCTGCCATTTTCAAAAAGGGTGTGTGAAAAGGCAGAATGGATTTTCCTTTTCAAATCCTTCTTAGAAAGCCTAATGTTACACATCCAACTATGTCATTATGTCCTCTCAAAAATCAAATATAAACAACAAACAGTTTTCTTAACCAAACCAACCCTGAACTTGAAATCAGGTAATGATATAATTATCCCATTTAATTATTTATTTGCCTTGCTGTCCTTATTAAGGCAGTAATTCATATGTTCCAGATGAGAAAATGTGTTTTAATTTTGTTTTATTGGTGCTGTATGCTAAATAAAAAAATAAGCCAGCCCAATTCCCTTAGAATGTATATTATATGGAAAAATGTATATTCCCTTAGAATGTAGGTTTTATGGAAATATCTGAAATTAAGGAGTCAATAATTTTAACTTAATACTTCATTTATAAGGCTTGATTTTGAGCTTCATATTCTAAAGCTAGTGTGTTGTGGAGCAGCTAATCATAGGAAAGGCAAATAAGTATCAGATTACAAAACTTTTCTACATTAAAAATATGACCATATGTGCCTCTGAATAATTCCAGATGGAAGGCTGCTGGTTTATAATTTGTTTTATATTACATTTCTTCAGAATTTACTTCTTTTTTTTTTTTTTTTTTTTTTTTTTTTTTTTTTTTTTTTTTGTGAACATAGGTTGTGAATACAGAGATATATTACAAGCAGAAAAAAAAAAAAGAGTGCAAAAAATAATTTATGCCAGCAAAGTTTTAGGTTGGACATTTGAAAAACTTCTTCACAGAAAGGGTTGTAGAGCATTGGAATAGGCTGCCCAGGGGAGTGGTGGAGTCACTGTCCTTGCAAGTGTTCAAAAAACAGTGGCACTTGAGGATGTGCTTAAATAGTTAATGTGGTGTTGGGTTGGGGGTCAGACTTGGTGATCTTAAAGATCATTTCCAACCTTAATGATTCAATTTTGCTTGCTAGGTGTGTATTTCCTATTCTCCAGCATTCTGGTTGGGTACTTGAGCGTCAGGTTTGGATTGGTCACACAGACTTTTTCATACACAATTATGTATTCCCTAAGTGATCCCATTTATAGTATAATTCTTTTTTAATATGTATTTTAAGAAGCATATTCAGATGCTTATTGAGGGAGTTCCCAGAGTGAATGTGAAACTTTTGAAATAAAAAGGGAAAAACTTGAGAAAGCTACAAACCTCTAAAAACACGCAAAAAAATTAATAAATTATAATAAAAGTGATTTTGCAACCTTGACTCTGCTGACAGCAGTGAAGCATGGAACTCCTTTTGGAAGAAACATACCCTTGAGAGCTTGTCAACTTATTCTCTTTCATGGGACCACTTTTAAAATAGCCTTGTGTTAAAAAAAAGAGCCTTAGAAATAAGCATAAGCTTGGTTCATCTTGTCAAAGGCAGTGGTTAAATATTTTGTCTCAGTAATTGCAGCTGCACTTTCATGGTAAGGTGAGAAAAATTTTAGGTTATAGTTAGTGAAGTTGTAACTGTTCCTGTATGGGAGGTCACTTGGGGCTCCCTCACTTCAGGAGTGGGTTGTAGTAATCCTCTTACCCTCCTGCCCTGGGCAACTTGATCATTCTTGATCCCCACGTGAAGGGCCTGGATTGTGTTTCTGGTCCTTATTAGTCCTTGCTTGCTTACTCTTTATGATAGAGCACTATCAAGTTCATTCAGGATTATTTAAATTCTTACCGTTTGTGTTTATAAATAAAGTTTTCCTTGTGTCTTTTTATTTACTAATTTCTCACACAGTTTTAGCAGTATTTTATTAGTCACTATTGTAGGAAATAATAACTATCTTTGTTAATAGATTCTTTATGTTTAATTTCACTCAAAACATCACATAGGGACCATGTACAGTTTTATTAATAACACAGATGATGAGCTTGGCATAAAAAGTGCCTGTTCCAAGTTGCTTTTTCATCTGTATCCTCCTTGCTTTTATTTGTTTATTTCCCCACAATTATATTTCAGGGCTTTAAGAAAGGCTATGTACTGTATTTATTTAATGACAGAGGAAAGTGTGGGGTTAAGTTTTGGCCATGACAATCACAAAGTCAGACTATCTGGAAAACTTATTTCCATGTCTGGAAACTTTATCCTTCTTTTACTACTTCTTGGGTCTAAATATTGATTAAATTACTGATTATTCAGGAGTCATGTGAAATACAAAATGCTTCAGAGCCTCGTGGTTTTTAAGCCTTTAGAAGCTTGCCACAATGCCTTTCAATGGGCCATATAATTAAAGAGCCTCATGACTTTCATTTTGCAGAATGGGGGTTTTCTTTGTGTAATGGTGGCAAGGTGAGTTCTTTGGCATGTACTTTTTACAATAAGTGTAAATGGGCATATTTTTTAAAAAAATATGATCAATTTCAATGATGTTACAAGTATTTGCAGCTTAAGAGAAATCATATTGATTTCTCAAAAAGCATCATCTTTGTTGAAAAATGCGATTTGAGTGAAATAGTTCCTGGAGTACAGAACCTCCTGTACGGTGCTATTTCTGAAATACTGCTAGGAAAAAGGCCAGGATTAGAAGGGGAGCAAAATTTAGCAGTATGGAGGACTGGGATTGCTGATGGTAAGCTTTTTCTCATGCTTGTACCATTTTTATGCAGGAGTCTTTTAAAGAGGGATATTGTGATGTTTCTCCTAGGCTCAAATACTTCTGTGGTCGTCTTTATCTGTGGTTTAGATGTTTTTTGGTTCAAATTTTGGACTTTTAAGATTTTATCGTTTTTCTGTGAAACCTTTGCCCTGGTCCTTTAGCATTTTAGATAAAGCCCGTCCTTTATGGCTAGAAATTCCCATTATCTGGCTCATTTCTCACACAGGGTAAGTTTAAGCATATTCACAAACCCTTGTGTATAAAGAGGAGGGTGTTTCCTTGCAGTTGTTTTGAGAAAACAGGGGAATGAAGGAGCTTTTGCAATATCCAGCTTGTTTGCTCAGTTGCTGTTATAACAACCCCCTCAGGACTGCTGCTTTGTAAATGACACCCTACCTACTGTTAATTATTTTTAATTCTGAAATTATTTGGTGAGCATTTAACCTGGAAGACTTGCCTTGACACGTAAGGCTGATTAACTTGCATGGTGGTGTGGTGTTCTTTGCATGTATTTTTTTTTTTTTTTTTATTTATTTATTTTTGAAAGAGCTGGTGTAGCTGCAGTGAGGCACCATCTGCCATTTCTTAAGGTTTGTGGTGATTCCTCTGCATTGGGGTTTCAGGAAGACACTGTCACCACACCCACCAGCAGCTCCCTCTTCTCTGGGGACTCCTTTTCCTGGTGTTTCCTGTGGTGCCTGTGAGATTCAGCCCTCCAGAATTGCACTTGTTTTACCAGCTGACCAGATATTGCTTGGGAGTCAGAAGCCCATGAGAAAAACCATTGCAAGCTGGCAAAACCTGCCCACCTGTGCACTTGCGAGGGATGGAAGGCTGGGTTGGGGTGTGTGTGTGATATCTTGGAGTTAATTACAACAGGAACTGTGTTTTGGGGCAGAAATGTGTAGATCACCCAGTTACATCAGCACCAATTTTCTATGAGGAGCATGAGGAAGGTGGGGTGGGTGCAAAATCAGTTTAAAACGTGGCTAAATTGGTTATTCAGTGTTTCAGCAGGAATTGCCTTTGAGTAGAAATCAGGCATGGAGAGCACAGACCCGCATGCAAGTGATTTGCTGCAAGTATGAAGATGTGAGATTTGAAAAAAGGAGAAGGATGCTGTAAATGGGAAGTGTGTTTGCCTCCCCCAGCATGTCCTTCCACACAAGCTAATGGTGTTTCCTCAGGTGAAATGTGGGCTGGCACAAGACAGGAGACAGCATTATATCTTGGAATAAACACTTAAATCCTTAATTAAAAGCAAATGTGGGGGGAGAGGATGCCTTAAGGGCACAGGCAATTGCAATAACCAAAATGTGTTGAAAGATAAGGTGATGCATTGCATAAAAGTCTAGGGGATTGTTGAGTGTTAAAGCTCAGTGATACAGTTAATTTCTTCATAGAGAAGAAGTTCCTCTGCATTACTCAGAAAAACATGCTATGGCTCTTGGTATAGATATCTTTATAAATGGATATTTTTTGGTCTGAAAGTCACCTTTTGATCACTTTCCTCTTTCTGTATGGGTGTGTTTGAGGGTTTATGTGTGAGTGAAAAAGAAAATGGTAGGTATGTTCTTGGTTCTGCAAAACATTGATGTGCCCTAGTAAAACCACTAACTAGGGATTGTAACTGTTTAAAAATTCCCTCTACAGGTGTTCTCTGGTTAAAATGCTTAAATATAAATGTTTCAGGTTTATGTTTCTGTGACTGGATAGATAGTGATTTCTCCAGCTCTTTTTGGTCTAATCTGCTCACTTTAATTGTCTAAAGCAAACCTAAAGTGACATGGAGACAACTGTGGGTTGAGAAAGTGCAACTGTACAATTAAGTTTTCTAGTTATTTTTAGTAGACTAAACACAAAAATGTCTAAACTTGTTATTTGTATAACCTTCATAATTTAATGAACTGTAGTACCTATATTAGATGCAACTGCAAACTTTGTTGAAATGTCTGAGTGGTTATTCAGGTTTTCTCTGTTTTATAAATGAATTACCCAGATGTCTCTATTTAAATCCTCTATTTCTGATGCTACACTATCTTGAGTCCTGGAGTCTCATTCACTGGGGCTGCATTTTTTGTGTAAATGACACTTGACCAGCCAGCAGACAGGAATTTAAGAACTGATACATTTTACATCTTTAGTTACTGGTCACAATTCTGCCACACATGCCCTCACAAAGGGTTTTAGGTGTGGGGTTTTTGTTTCCTCCCCTTGCATCTGTTCATGCAGGGCTAATTCTTTGCTTGCCGGCTGATTTGCAGGCACATGTTGAGTAATTTTTGTGTTGTATTTCTTTGCAATTAGGGACCTAACAAAAACTGTTGCTGTGAATGTGTAATTTGCCCATAGCTTAAGCTATTGGTGTAGGTGGCTTTGCTTTGCAACAATGTAATGCATACTCAAAATATTAATTTGCAGCTTGGCAAGAATGGTGAGGAGTTCAGCACTTACCTTATTTGCTGTGTTTTCAGTACATTTAAACATGTTTGAATGTGCTCCTTTCATCAGAAGTCTCCAGAAGACTTAATGTTTGGGCCAGGAAAATAGGGAATCTTCTAATGAAATAATTTCCCCCTTCTTTTACATTCTCTTCAAGATTTTTTTCCTTTTCCTTCTTCTCACATGTATGATTGTATAAATTTCACCCAGTTCAATAACTACTTGTACAACTCATGCAGAAACTTACAATACAGGCTATGTTTTCCAAATGTCAGAAATTCATTCTTAGTAATGTTTGAATGTCTGCAGTGTCTCAACCTCTATTTTTTAATTATATATTAGTGCATAAATTCTCTAGTATTTTAACTTCTGAAGTTATTTTCACGCAAGTCCATTCACTTCAGTCTTAATGATCTGCTTGTGGGCTTGTTTGTAAATCCCTACAACTTTTAACCAACATGGAGTGAGTGAATTTTTTTTTTTTTTTTTTTTTGAGTAGTGCTGGATGGGCCTGTTTCCTTTTGTCTCCCTTCATTCTTCCCCACAGGCTATCAGTGAAAATTAAATTCTTCAAAATATTAGTTTTTCAAATGAAAATAGACTTTTCAGTGAGTAGATGAGAAATGTTTTTATGACTACAGGAAGAAGGAAGATCAGTGTCTGTGTAAGAGGCAGCTTATTAATGGCTTTTATCTTGTTGTTGTGTTCTACTGGCACCTATGCTTTTCACCAGTGTAGGTTCCTCTTGTTCCACTAAAATTATGGCCAGGTTCCTTCATGGTCAATTTCCGTTAGACTTTTAAACTTGAACTTTAGACACACGGTATCTTTATTATATTTATTGGCAAAAAGTAATTTTTTCTTCTGTATTCTATGTGTATAGAGTAGACACATTCTTCAGAGAGGGGGGCAAATTCTGTCAACTTCTGGCTTAAATGATCAGCTATTGAAATGAGTAATCCCTTGCCCTGTTCTTAAAAATCTCCATTGGGAGGATTGTCCATCAGCATAAATCAAAGTTATCACATCAGACTGCTGAAGTTTTCTCAACACGTGCAACCAAAGCACAGCAGGCCAGATCCCCTTTCCTTGATGGGGTTCTGTTGATTATTATCAGCTGAATTTCTGGCCCAGCATGTCCAATGCTCTCAATTCCCAAACACAGCCCTACTGGCTCTGCAAGGCGCCAGTGCCACATTTATATTGGAGGAAAGTTTGTTGTATCAGCTGTGTTACAGAAAATCTGTTTTCCCCAGGCTGTTTGTTACAGACTGTTCATTGTGACTTTGGCTGGCTATCAGATGCTTCTATTTAAACAAACAAATTTCTTCTCCTAGTTTTCCTCAAGATGTCCTGCAGTGAAGTACCTCTGACTGAGACAAAATGACTGATACGTGTGTATTCAATAAATGACATAGGATTTGTTCAAACACGTAAATAAAGCAGTCATTGGATTGTGACTTCAGCGTAGGTTCTAGTAGCAGTAAAACAGCAACCAGATTCTCTAAAAATTTCCATTTTCAAGATGCTTACCTTTTGTCCAAGGTGTTTTTCCCCCTTCACACCAGATCAGTGCCACCAGCATCTGTACTACCTGTGTTGTTGCTCAGAGGTGACCCACAGGAATAAGTCCTTTTTTCCCCCTTACCTTTTCCCATGAGTTTTGAAGCAGCATTTGGGGCCATCTGTTGACAAGAGTATGTCAAAAGAGCATAGAGTGCTATCTTCTATTCTTGCTTTTTGGCTGGCAGTGTGTTTTGGCTTGCTGCTATATTACATTTGTAATTCTATACCATGCATGCTGTCCTAGAATAGATCATAGAATCACTGAAAATGTAGGTTGGAGCTGCTGGAGGTCATCGGGTCCAACACCCTCCAGCTCCAGTGGTGATGGCTTCAAAAACAGACAGTTTTACTCAGGATCTTGCTCTAGTTGAGTTTTAAATATCTAGAAGAAAAAAAAGAAGATTACAACTTAACAACAAAAGAAGGTACAAAGGAAAAAAAATGGGTTGAAGGTGTTTAAAAGCTAAAACAGGTGGTGGCTGAGTTAGAGTTTCCTTTGCTGCTCCTTCCTTTTGCACCTCTGAAGAGAGTTTGAGTCACTTCTTTCCTGTAATCTGCACTCCCCAAGGTAATGAGGAACTGAATTGGCTTCTGCTTTGGCTTTTCCTACAACCTCTGGTCTGCTGTGATGTGCTGCAGCCTCCTTACCACTGGCTCTTTCCAGCTGGCCAATCTCCTCCGCACTGGAGGATACCAAACTGGGCATGTCTAGCTGCCCCTCAGATGGGGATAATAATTTCTGCCAACACGTTAGCTGCAGTTTTGCTCAGACAGCCCAGTGTGGGCAGCCTTGGCTGCTGCTGCAAGGGTCCCTTGCTGACTCCCCCAAGTTCACCTGGATCTTCAGCTTCTTTGTGCTGGTCATCCCAGCCTGAATGGCCGTGTGGGATTTTCCTTCACTGCTGCAAGACTGTGTTTGTCTTTGTGAGACTTCTGTCAAGCCAGTTTTCTAGTTTGTCCTGATGCTGGGGACAACAGCCCTACACCCCACCGTTTCAGTCCTCCCCAAGGCTGATGTCATGAATTCACAGAACTGTTCAGGTTGGAAAAGACCTCAGAGATCAAGTCCAGTTGTTGATCCAGCACCGCCAGGTCCACCACTAGACTATGTCCCTTAGTGCCACATCTGCATGGCATTTAAGTATCTCCAGGGGTGGTGACCCAACCCAGAAGTAATGTAATGTGACCTGAATTTTTCCCTTAAACTGCATTAGGAGTGGGGTATTGATTACTGTTAAATAGGATGAGGGTGTGTCCATCCCATTGGCCAGGTGAAGCAATACTGACCTGGATGCTGAGGGGACACCATTGAGATCAGCCACCAGTAGCATCATTAGACCACAACCCCTGCATTTGAAGCCAGCCAGTTTTTCATCCCATGCCTAAAAATAATCACATTTCTTCTTCTCTCACCCAGTCCTTACACTTGAGCAATGCAGATTTAATAAACAGGTTATGGAAATTAAGTTAATACTGTAGATATCTAAAAATGCATCATTGCATTTAAGAAGGAATTAGGAATTGTTTTTGGGAAGCTAACAATCCAGCAGAGGAATATTTTTGTTTTTTTCAACCAGTATAGATTTGTGAAAGTGTCACATTCAAAGTGATTTGGGCTGAAAAGAAACTAAAGGGAGAATTGCAATTGGTTTGAGTTAATTTTCCCTGTACTAATTTACATTGTTGAAATTTTATTGCACTGGCTGTGTGTGGAGCCCGTTTATAAGAAAAGCAGCTGAGTTAGAGAGGTTTTAAGGAGCACCCATGGCAGTAAACCTGCAAAGTATCAGGAGGGTTCAGCATATTGGAACTATTTTTAGATAATTTTTCCTTTAGAGTCATTGAAGTTTTAAAACTGTTAAATGTACAACTTTTTTTTTTTTTTTTTTTTTCCCCTTCTTCTGTATGCTGGACTCTTTTAAGCGCAAGCATCCTGAAACACTTGGGCTCATCTGAGCCTTGAGATGCAGCTCTGGGCAGGATTTGGCAGAGGTAGGGGCAGGGGTCCTGTTTAATAGGGCAGTGAGACAACTTTGAGTGAGTGTTGGGAAGTCACAGCTGAACACCACGGGGCTACAAACTTCTAGGGAGAAAAAGGGGGTGGGAGAGCATGTTTCCAGCTCAGGAACAAGGGGTGTCTGTGAGCTTTGTGGAGAATTTTCCCACCGTGTTAGCGAGAGGAATGGAGTTGTGAATAGGGGAGATTGGTGTGTGGGTAGAGGGAAGGCTTCCAGGTTTGTACAGCAGCAACTTAAGGCAGGAATAATTCAGTTCAACACTCCTGTCATTAGAGGGGATTAGTATGATAGTCCTGTGTTGTGGTGATTGCACAGATTCTATACCTCTTTTCCTGCTCTTCCTCTCTGACACCTCCCTCTCCATCCCCTTCCCCTAGTCAAACTCACTGAGCACCCACCACAATCTGCCGCATTGACAGACGTGTTCAAACAGGTATATTGTATTTAAAACATATACCCATAGCTCTGCATTAGTCAGGTTAACCTTACATCATGCCTTAGTACATTAATTTTGCAAATCTCACTCCATCATTACTTACATGTTCTTTCCATTTATTGTTTGTTTTGAACTCGAGAAGTTTTGCACAACCAAAGATGCATTTGCTTGCCTTTTAATTAAGCCAAGCAGCTTTGATTGTCAAAAAATACACAAGTATGTTGACTTTGCTAGTGGACAAGTTTCCACAAAAATTCCACAAAATCAATGGAAAAAGTATCTTCTGTGAGGCACTTTGATGAATGAACATGCATTTTCAGGATGCTGTGACTTGTGTTAGCAAATGCAGTGGTCAGAATGTCACCTGCAAAAGGTAATGTGGTGGTGGTGGCAGAGGTCAGAATTCATGTGCTGGAAATGAGCAAAAAATTGTTCTTGAAAATTTGCGTGTGCTTGTTTTTGTCCTAAGTGTTTATACAATGTTTTTGAAGGTTATGTAAAAAAAATTGCCTTTTTTATTTTTCTAAAATTTATTTATTTATTTATTGTGTAAGCAAAGTAAAAAAACCTAAGAATTGTTGGAACTAATGTGGAAAAAATTCCAGGTATGAATTTATACGGCTGTGCATGGTACTAGAGACATTGGCTTGTCAAATGTGAAGGAATATAAATACCAATGGAGGTGCATTGCCCTTTTATTCTTAAACACTTGAGTTTGCTGGAAGCACAGAAAATGATCAATTGCTCAAGGTGCTGGATGTATAGATGATGCCAGCAGGAGTGCTGACAATAAAGAGAATACCTTCAGTTTTGAGTAGAATTCATATGTATGTTCACCATACCTTGAGGAGTAATCACTCTTCTGAAAATCATCTGCTGTCAAATACAGGGAAAAACTTGCAATCTAGCTTAACCTAAAGGAAGATGTTTATCTTCTTTTATTATTTTTTTTCATTGTTGACAGTGGTGAGTGGGTGGGGTATTTTTTTTATTATTATTATCATTACTTGTTTTGTTTATTTTTTGCTTTTTGATGCTTTTTGGGAGGACACTTTTTCCCCTTCTCTACACATGTTGCCTGAAACTTACCTTGCAGTAATTGAATATAGAATTGAGCAGCAAGGTGTATCTGCTGGAAGGGGCTGCAAGTTCACCTTAAACGGCTGTTTCAGTGATGGGGAAAATTGGGGCAGGGTTTTGAGAAGGAAAACTCATGCGCAGTTGGGAATTTCCCTTACAGTGCTGCAGGGAAGACTCATGTTTTCTTTTCTCACTGTATGCAATCACTGGAGATCTTGGTCTTTGTGATGACCTAATCAAGATCATGTACAATCTTTGAGTTTCATTAGTTCAGAGAAAACCACTAACATTTAGGCAGTTCTGATGTTCATCTCTGCCCCTGGGTACAACCTTACCTTTTCAGGTATAAAGGTGCTTCTTGGTCTGTCAGTCTGATTGAAATTCAACAATCAAATTAATTTGGGAAAATATAATTTTTAATAATAACTAGTATATATAGTCATTATTATGCAGCTGCATCAGTTTGAGGAACACTCTTATTGAGCTTTGGTTTATTTGCCTTTTGTGCTGTTAGAAATAAGCACAAAATGCTTGTAATAAAGATCTGATACTGATCTGTGAGTTTGTTGGATGGAGTTAGTGGAGTTGAGTAGAGACAAAGCAATTCAGCTTCAGTCCCTGAGATTCATCCAACTGACATTGCAGTCACTTCTACCACAAAGCAAAAGAGAAATACAGAAGTTCCCACTCCTTTCTTCAGTGTTTTTTCCCCTTGCAGATTTAAAGTGTTGACTGAAGTTAGAGCAGCTCTATGTGTGACTATCTATAAATAAAGTTCAGACTGCATGTAATATTTTGTAGCATCAGAAATGAAGAGCTGGCAATCTTCTTCTGTGATGCACTGGCATTTTGTCCACCATCATCTCTTGCTCTGCTCCATCCCTCTGCTCCTCTGGGCTTGCCTGCTGAGTTTTTTTTATTTCCCCAGGTGCAGGCAGGTACTTTAAACAATCTCCTGGCAAGGACTAGCAGCTTTTTCCTCTTTGTTGGCTGGATTTGGTGAGGTCATGCGGGCACTTGCTCCAGGAGCTGGGAAATTGTGTTGCAGTCTGTTCCAGTAAGGTTTTTGTGAGTAATTGCAGGCTTCCCTTATCTGTTTTGTCTTAAGGGTTTCTATTGTTAATTGATTTGGTTGCATGAAGCTGTGACAGCTGTGATAAGCCTTTACCATTTTTACTTCCAGTTAAATATTTATAAAACGTGAATTTCACTGTATGTGGCTCGAAAGTCAGATGGAGAGCCTCTGAGCGTATTTGTTTAATTGTCTGTAGCCAAGTACAATTAGCATGTACTGTACGGGCAGTGTAATTATCCTGTCTAGTAAGCATGCAGAATTCTTTCTCACTAGAAGATTATTTTATTATTCCCTTGGTGTAGCGTGGGGCAGCAGTTGGATCCCTATGCTAAAAACAAGAAAGGAAGATATGCATTTTATGTATTGCATCAGCTTTTAGCAAGCTTAAAATAATGTATTGTGCAAGAGCATGCCCTTCAGCTGATTCTCAAAAGGCTATTGACAAGTTTAACTTCTTTGAGCCAAACACAGCTCCCCCTTCCCCTGCAATGTATGGACACAGAAATAGTCATTCACCTTATAAAGATAACCCATCCAGCTTATAAAATAACTCATCAATTTTTATGCATTGGTCTAAATTTAAGAGGAATTTGGATTGTTTGTGTGGAGGAGAAGAGGTAGCATTAGCTTTAACTAAAATATAGTAAATACAGTACTCTGAATTTGATTGCTTTGGCATGAGTGCTGGTCTAATTAAGTGCTTTCTGGAAAGGCTGTTTATGTGTCCATCTACTTTCTTGGGTTTCTTTGTTTCCCAGGGAAGGAAATTGGAGAATTAATGTGTCATATGAAACATTTTTTTTTTGAGTGGGTGTGCATTGATGCCTTTTTTTTGTTTACTTGGATTTTTTTACAAGTGAAATATATAGATTTTTGGAAAGTCAAAGCTTACTTTATTGGCTACTTTAGCAATTTTGCAATCTTAGTACCTGTAAACTGGGCAAGACAAAAAAAAAGTTAAGGAATTTGGTACAGGGTGGGGAAGAGATCACCGTGACACTGAAGTTTGCTGTTTAGGGGGAGAGACCTTGTAAAAAAGCTGTTATTATAACTTTCCCCGATTGCACAGGTGGTTGCACTTGTTGATGTTTGAATCAATGCTGAGATACAGCTTCTAATACTTTTTATATTGGCAGTGGAGCAGAATGAGCCCATTGCATGGAAAGACTCACTGAGATATTTTTCATTTTAACTTGCTGTAACAGGACTAATCTGAAATCATAAGGCTCTTTAATTCTGTGTACTAGAGACAATCTCTTGATTGCAACTCTTGGCAAATCAGCAATAAATGCATCCCAAATACGAGTTATGCATTATTGCTTGTACTTGCTCATATGTTGACTAAATGACTATAGTAATGTACTTAATATCTTGTACAACAGAGGTGTATTTCTAGCACAGAGATGCTTAGAAATAACTTTGCATTCCTCTTTTGATTTGGCTATAGAATAATAATTTTGTTCTCCGCTTTGGTGAGTTTGGTGTGTTACCTCAATATAGTTGATACTTAAAGAGAGAATATGAATGGTTGTTCCAGTGGGCCAAGTAACTATTGATCTAAATGTTTAAAGATTAATTTGGAGATGTGAGATGAAAGTATAGCTTCCATAAATGAACTGTCAGCTTCAGTGTTGGAGACTTCTATTTATTTTCTGCTCTGTTTCTCACTGTGGGGTTTGGGGTTTATTTAACGTGTAAATTAAAAGTAATGGCATCATTAGGAAGTGAAAGAATAAAAATGTCATTTATATCTGTTAAAATAGACACAAGTTTGCTCGAGCTGTTTCTATGTATGTATTTCCCTTGAGGCATTCATCTCCAAGGTTGGTGTGGAACATCACTGCTCATTCCAGTGCTTCTCTTATATCTTCTAAAACAGGTGGCAACTGGCTCTAAACCGTGTCTGTGAAATCCCAGCGTCCTTTTGTCTGTCCAGTACTTACTGCTGTGATCTCCATCTGGCTTTTCTTGGGATGACAGAAGGGGATTTAGAAATGTGTACAAATATCTGAACTCTGACTTGAGTGACCCAGCTGTTGGAAATACACTGCGAACACGAGTTGCAGAGTAGGTTTACTTCTAAAAGCATCAGTTGATAGCAGTGGTAGGTTGTGCTGTATGTTACTTTGGGAAGGTACTGAATTGTGGAATAAACAGGATTACATTTAACTTGGAAGAAAAAAAGAAGCAGCTGAATGAAATGTTTAAAAGTATGATTCTAACAGTACAGAAGAGGCACAGTTGCAGCTTTACCCAGGTGGTTTATTCTGCCTTGGAATCAGGGAATAGGTAGCTAAGAAACAGATAGTCTTCACCCTCTAAAATGTTAAAAAGAAACTAATTCTGAATAAGGCTGATTTTTTTTGTGTGTGTGTGTGTTCTTTTTTCATTTGTTTGTTCTTGGGGTTTTTGTTTGTCAGTTTTAAAGATGATGTGTGTATGCTTTCAAAGCTTGCATAGGGAGCTGACATTTCTGTCTGAGCATTTGTAAAAGTCTGGCACAACTACCAAAGTGAATTGAGACAATGAATTGAGGGTATTTAATTATAGTTATTTTCCTCACTTGAATCAGAATTTCAACTTCTGTGTAATCCACAGAATAGATTCAAAATTGCAAAATAGGTCTTTGTCTCCAAATAATTAAAGATGTCCAGATACTGCCATGCACAGGAGCCTGAAATTACCATTAGTACTCTGTTAAAGTGTATTAAAACCAAATTCATGTATAAATGTGCAGAGTAGAAATGATACTGCATCTAACTGGTTTTTCTTATTCTCATTAACTTTACTAGTTTACAGTTAATCAAATGTTGATTCATATTTATTAAATTTTTTGTGTTTCAATTTTACATCAAATATATTACAGGGGACTTAATTACAAGCCCATTGCTCTTTACCTGAATTTTTTAGTGTAAGCTCTTTTAAAATAAAAAAATAACTTCAGTCTACAAAATGTAGATGTAGAATATTCCCAGCCTTAAGCAGTTATTGAAACTACTGACAGAGGTGTAATTAGAGATGTATATCTTAGAATTTGGGGTTCTTTTTGTTTTTGTTGGGGTTTGTGCTTTTGTTTTTCTTCATGGATATGCCATTTTCTCATGCTTAATTCTGGTTAGCCATAGAATTTTAGAACTCCTAATTTGGTATGGCAGTTTGTCTTTTTTGTGTTCTGCTACTCTGTGTTTCTTACCACGCTGAGTATGAAGGAGCAGAATTTTTTGCCAGTATAAGAACTGGCAAATGCTACATTAATATACAATCCTACATTAAAAGGTGTTTAGGGAATTTCAGCAGTATGTACTTATCTGGAAAGATGAGCTAAACTGCCCAACCTGCTTTAACAGGTTCCTGCAATTTTGAATGCCTCCCTTTCCTGTGCAGTAATACAGAGGCAGCTGATTGGGGTTGGCCAAGTTCTGCTACATCAATTTTAATTACCTAAACTTAGACATGACAGCTGTGATGAGAAAAAAATTAAGTAGGTCTTCCTCTTCTATCTTCTGTCCCTTATTTAAAGTAAAAGCAGATTAACTCTGAGTCAAAAGAGTTTTTAAAATCTTTGTGATAGGGAAAATTAAGCCATGATGTTTGTGTTTTTTACATGTGAGAGGTTTTTCTAGATATTTTCCCAAATATAAGCTAAAAGAGTACTACTGAAGTGATCACCCTGAGCTGATAACTGTTCCCTGCCCTGCCCAAACAAGCCCAGTGAATTTGTGGAGGAAGGAACTTAATTCCTGTCTGCCTACCCCTTCAGACAGGAGTGTGCCATCAACAGTTTGACTTGGGAAGAAAAGAACCTTGAACAATTTAATTTAGGTCATAAAAGTTTAAGTAACATCCGGTCTCAAAAAGGATACATATGTCTGGAGGGAGTGGAAAAAAAAAAAAAGGCAAAAGGGAAGCAGGAAGAGAGAAAAAGTACACCAAGGTTGAGTCAACAGAAGCCCTTTGGAAAAGGGGAATTCAACCCTAGGGAGGCCAATATAGAAAGCCATAAAATACATCAGGCATATGTATGGGAAGGAAATCAGAAGGGTGAGAGGTCTGTGAAGCAGATGGTTTATTTTGTAATGTGTCACTTTACAAAAATAGGAAGTGAAATAGTTCCTTCTTCAGTAGATAAAGCAAAAAAAAACGTGTGGGGCTGTGGAGATAAGTACTCTCATTCTGTGGAGGTGTCTTGTTTTGTTTGTTTGGTGGTGTGGTGGTTTTTTTGTCAGTGAGAGGGAACCACTGTCACACTTTAGGATGCTGAATAAAGTGATACTCAAGCTGGTGCATCGAAACACAGCAAACTGTTGTGACCATTTGGATATGCCAGAGGATTCTGGGGGAAGTCAGGGATGATGAGATTGTTCTGTTCCAAATGTGCATTTTGCTGTCAGTGTGAGCATGGTGAAAGGACAAAAAGAATGAGAAAAGTTAAGTTATTTGGCTAAAACTAGACAAGTTTGAGACAGTGCACGGGGCAACCTGATGAAGCAACATGAGTGAGCAGCGAGGAGACAAGGACAGCATGTTGGGCTAAGAGGATTTACAGAGGCTTAATTACTGTCTTAGCTTATGAAGCAAGGGGGCAGAACAAACATGAGTTTACAGATAAAAGAAGACCTTGATGTAGATTCTAAATCAGGATTGGGCAGCCAAATTTTAAGTGCATGGAAGAAATTAGAATGCTTTATCTTAGTGCTTGTCTCCAAGGTATTAAAAAAAAAAAAAAAAAGGGGTGGGGGAAACAAATGAGACAATGGAAAGGTAGAACATCTCCTGTGAACAATGAACACTCAGCGAAACTAAATCCAAGGAAAAGGAAATACTCCCACCCACTCTTTTTTCCTTATCCTTGTTCTCACAGAATCAGTGTTTACATTGAATAAGACATCTCTTTCAGAGGCCACTGAAGCTGAGAACTCTTCTGAGAATTCAAATGGTTTAAACATTTGTATGAGTGGCAAGTAGGAGGTGTTACAGTAAACAACATTTTGTTTTTAGCAAAGTGTAGAATTATCATGGCTTTGGTCATCTGCCAATTTCAGAGGTGTGGTTTTTAGTTTTTGTGGTTCTTCCCCTTCACCTCCCTCCATTAAGTATGGAATAATAAATTATAATAAAGTATGTCTGAATGTGTGATCAACATAAATGGAGAAGCAAATGCTTTCCCCTTTTCTGATACATGCTGTAGGATAGATAGTAGTACTGTAGTCACTAGATTGAATGTTTTTCTGAAGTACAGCCCTATCACATGGGCAACTTCTGACTTCAGTGTCTGTCAGGGGTGATGGAATGAACTTTCATTTACTTCTTTTTAAAGAAAGAAACAATAAAAGCAACCAGTCTTCCCCCTTGCAACAAACAGACAAACAAAACTCCCAAATCAAATGCTTTGGTTTTTATCTTGTTTGACTTGTACTTGGGAAAGTCATTAGGAACTGTTTGTCTTATGAGCATATGAGTATTTTTCTCCAGTGTTTAAGAAGCTGCTGTGTGGCTGTAGCATCAATGGAGATGATGTGGGCTGTTATCTCCGTGAATATAAACAGAATTAAAAAGGAATTGCTCTGGCTGGAAACTGAACTCCCTTAGCAGTTCAAGTGCCTTCCATGCACTGGTGGCTGTTGGAGCCAAAGTGGCTTCCTCTGCCCAATTCTGCCTGCTTTTCAGCCAGTGCTGTCACCAGGGAAAAGACTTGTGAGGAGTTGAGATCTGCCCCGTAGCACGAGAATTTCCATCTCAAATATGCAAATATAAATCTGAGGGCTGAGCACAGTCTGGTGTAAGACAGTCAGTCCTGAAGCTGTCAAATAGAATAGTTGATTTCTTTCTTTTTTTATTAAAGAGAAATGCAAGTCAGTTGAAATCAGGTTGGGCACGTTGGATCCCCTTGTCACTCCTTCAGTTTCCCATCTGGTCTAGTGCAGATGGTGGCTGGTGGTCGTGTGTCCTTCCTGTGGCACAGGGAGCTCCACAATTCATGTTTGTGAAATAAACCTTTTTTTATATTTTTTGATGGTCAGGTTGAATCCTATTAGTAAGCACCAAATGCAATGAAATACTTTTTCAGAGGGGCTTTAAACTTTATAATGCACTTAACAAGTATTCTTCTTTCATCCACCATGTATTACCAAGCACAACTGCAAAGCAGTTTACATGCCTATTGCGTTTATGGTGGATTAGTTATGTTTTTTTACCTAGAGGGGTATGTGTAAATCCTTGATGTGTGAATTGCTTCTGCAGATGTGTTCAAGTAGAAACCCCCCACTTCAAAGTGTGTGTGTTATGGATGTAAAGTACTTGGGGCAAGATGAGGCCCCATGTCAAAGTGTTATCTCAGTATGTGTTTCTGAAGCTTGCGAAAGGAAGGTGCTTTAACTTGGACTTTCCTGCTTGGGGGAAGAAACCTGTCTTTTATTACTGTTTGTGCTGAGTTACGGGAGTTAATCATTGTTCATGTGTGTGTGTGCATTGAGAGAATGTGTTCACTGAAGGCAGTAAATCTAACAGTTCAAGGTGTTTTCTTCTGCCTGGTGCACTCAGTGCCATAATCATTAATGATTTTCCCATGTTAGGTGCTTTGAAAGCATTTTTAAATACAATAATCACGGGTGAACTCTTACAAAAAATGCTCTTGCAATGTTTGGGTGATCGCTGTATAGTCTGAAGCATAGTAAAGCTGATGCGTGGTTGTACATTCTGAAATACAATTACATCTATCAGAGCATTAGCCATGACAACTCGTACATTAGTCAAAGGCGAAATACCCCCAGGAATCACATAATTTTCTTTGATTTCACTTAGTCTTCAGTTGACAATATTCAGTTTGTTGTAACTGAAGGATGCAGAGGCAGGTGAGTTAGAAGAAGGTGCTGTTTTTAACCATTATATGGTAAAGCCCATAGTAATAGTTTCCACACACCTGGTGACCTTCAGTATGCGAACATGCTGTTGTCTGTCTGGTCCAGTGTCATTTATCTAACTTCAGGCATCAGCAGCCTATTTCAAAGGGAGTGTAAAACCTCTCTGCCAGACACATGTGGAATGATCTTCCTCCTCATTGTCAATGAAGTTGTTTTATCATCCTAAAGAAGGGTGCCTTTTATTGTTTTACCTTAACAAATTCAAAAATGTTGCTTCTTCGAGAGAGTTCTGAAGAAAGCTAAGTCCCTGTTTAATATTTTTCTCTTCTTTAAAATGGTTTTGAAGGCAACACTTTCTTCTACCAAAGTCATTAGAGCAAGGCATTATATTTTTTTTTTTTTTTGCCAAAGTAAGAAAAACTAATTTTGGTTGTAATGAAGGTTAAAAATTAGGTGTAATAGAGAAGAGTATGAACCTATGAAATATTAATTGCCTTTTTTAAGGATATTTTTATTCATGTTTATTTGTGGTCAGTTGGAAGGAAGTAAGCACTTTTGTCTCCTGCTGAGTGTGGAAGGCTTTAAATATGTAATGCTTGGTGCTAACTTTTTTAAAGCATTACTTATGACTGACATATCCTGGTGTAGTTTACTCTTCCCGCTAGCGACCTTGAAAGCATGTCTGTGCAATAATTGCTTATTGCTGGAACAAAAGATAGTTCTGTCTATGATTTGTTTGAATTCAGGAAGCCGTGTTTGCCAAAGTAAAATCTTGATGACGCAACTATGTCAGGTTTCAGCAGCCACACCTCTGCTAAGCAGCTTCAAGTTTTCAGTTTTAACCTTTGTTCATAGCCATTTTCCTTTTCCAGCAAAACATCTGAGCTGGTTTGCTATCTTCCTTTTGCACTGAAGCTGTGCTAAAGAAATGCCAAGTTAGAAGGAAAAGCAGCAGCAAGTACTGTTGAGGTTTCCAGCCTTTCTGTGCTAAGGCAACTGGATGGTAGCAGAATAAATGGATTCTGTTCCTGACCATTGTGGTAAGGTTGATGCACAATATTCTCAAGTGTTGGATGGTACAGATTGTGTGGGTTTTGGAGAATAGGATTTTATATTCTTGATATCTGAAAAACAATGCAGAATGCCATCACTGAGCTCTAGTTGCCTTCCACTGTGAAGGGATAGTGGATCCAATTAAATAGATACTTCTTCACTGCTGTAAAGGAGTTTTCAGTGTGGCTCTGAGGTATTGCGTTAACATTTGTCTTTGATATTGGTGTTTAATGCAAGAATACATTTCTAATGAGCCAAGCTGCTGGAAGTGCTCCCTCTAGGACTGTGTGAATATAGTTTTCATTGCTTTATGATGAGGATTTGCCTTTCTGTAATTACGGATTTGTAAGAATCCCTTCAAAATTAATAGGTTTTGGACAGCAATTACAGTTTTGAAGTGTGTATTGCTGTTAATGTGCTGAGCTGCTCCCTGTGCTGTACTGGCTGCCTAAACTGACCTCTACTCAGGACTGAGTCTCTGGCGAGTGCAACTTCTCACCATTATCAAACTGCAAGCAGGCATTTAATTACAAATTAGCTGTTTTAACTGCTTTGGGGAGAAAAAAAACCCAACAGTGTTTTGAAATTAAATCCTGAAGGATCAGGATTTCAAAAGCAGATCTGTCCATTTCTGCCTGGAGCCATCCATATTTATGTGCATGCATACACACGTGGCTTTTAATTATCAAATACCAGTTTCATACCGAGGTTTCTGAAATTTGACCCTTGGATGCACATTCTAATTTTTGTCAAGCTCCAAAGCACTTTAAGCATCATGTTTGAATGTTTTCTGAGCATAGAGGGCTGAAATTGAGAGTCACGGTCTTGGAGAGCAGTCAGAGCTTTGTTAATACTGCTCCCCAGTCAGATGCGATGCCAGGGGTCAAATCTTTGTTTACAGCAGAAGTAAATGAAGCAGTCATTTTACAAATGAGTTGTGAAGAAATGACAGTAGTGGTGTGTGGAGCCTCTCTAGTCCGTTTGTTGCTGCATTCAGCCGTGCCTCATCTTCGTCCTGCCTGATTTACTGCCAAATTATGGGACAACTCCCAAAGACCCTCACTGAAAGCAGTTTGTAATCTTCTACCATGCTGAGTACAATACCCCATTCATCATCACAGTGCACTGTGAGTGAAAATGGGCACGCAAAACTCATCGTTTACAAAAATAGACTTTTTTCCCCTCCCTTCTAACTTGCTAATACTGTTGTTTCTTGCTCTTCTGTGTCTGCTTTCTGACAGGACTTCCAGAGCTAATCAGCACCACTCCTTTCCTTAAGTCTCTTGGAGGTGCTGGTGAAGGATTCAGGCATATTCTGTACCTGCAGGGACTAAACTGTACTTTCCACTAGGCACTGACTAGGAAAATGAACTTGCAAGCCCAGTTTTTTTTCATGGGCGGCACTTTCCCACTTTCCAACCGATGCAGTAGTCACTAAATACTGAAACACTTTTTTTAAAATTAAAGATTCTAATATGGCTACTAAAGTATTTAGTGTGGTTTTTCATTAGGGGAAAAACCCCCTCCTTTCCTCATTGAATGGATTTTCAGCCATTGATATATGCAGACTTGTCTGCTGCAATACAAATAAACATCATCTGTGTTCAGATGGTCTGAATAGGAGACTGGGTATCTGCAGACAGAGAATATCTTCAACTTTACTTGAAGTAAAGTTAGGATAGACACAAGGTACCTGAGAGATCCAGATGCTCAAGAGCAGTTTCTCCTTAATGATAAACAAAAGAAAACTCTGCATGCCTCAGAAATTGGGGGATGTAAGAATTGTGATAGTTGTTCAAGTGTTTGACATTTATTGATATCTTCCTAGAACAATTTTTTTTTTTTTTTTTTTTTGCCTCTGTACTATGCAGGCTTCAAATTGAAATGAATTTTAAAAAGCTTGCTGGAAAAGGCAAGAGGTATACAACAGCTGTTGTAGATGAAAAAGGTCTTTTGACTTCTTCTAGGATTGACTAACTCTTGCCTTCCCCTTGGGCCACAAACTAAGTGGTGAATGCTGAAGTAATGTGAAAATGGGATGGTAAAAGACTTGGAAAAAACATGAAATAATCTAATTTAAAAATGTTTTAATTGAGGCTTGGTTTTCTGCCTGCATTTAGATATAGCTGATACCCATTCATATGGTATGTGATAACCTCTGAAAAAGGGCTGGGATATGCAGTGGGATTTTTGTCTTTGTTAGGAAATATGTAAAATTAGGAGTGTTGATAATTGAGTACCTAAAGTTATTCTATGCCGAGATGAACCTTTTGCTTGAAGACAGATTTACGTGATACTCACAGCTCATAAATCATTCTTGCATTGCCTCCCTGCTAGACTATTGGCAGTAGAATGCATTTCTTAAAATATGCCTGTTTTCAATTAGCTAAAGGAAAATTCTCTAGTTGCGGGCAGAACATCCATCTCCAATACCTGCCTCAGGAATTAACACCCAAATGCATTTGCATGAAGATTATCAAAGCTTACTGTGTGTAAGTGATGATTAGGGCTGATTTTTCAATGGGAGAGGATAGAAAGATTTAACCCAACTGCCTTTGAAATGTTTCTAATCCTGAGATTTGTAGTTGGGGTGGGTTGTGGAACAGCTCCTCAGAAATGGAGAAGTGCAGCCCAAAGCGTTTTGGGCTTGGAAGGCAGGAGGATTTGGGAGAGCCAGTGTGCAATGAGCTGGAGCTGGTCAGGCTCAGGTTCAGGGGGTAAGGAAAGGCAGGATGCTGCCTTTCTTGCCCAAGTTGCTCTGCTCTCCTAGGCAATGGTGCTATTTGTTGTTTTTCCTCTTTAGCACCAGTTTTCTGTACAACCTTTGCCCGTTTTATCTCTGGGCTCAGGCAACTGAGAGCTTCTTAGTTCTGTTTTATTATGTCTTGTCTGAACAGCCTTCAGAGGCCCTTGCCTTTTGTTTGCAGTTTGCCCACTTCATTGTGCTTTGGTTAAAAAAGGTGCTTGTGTCCATGCAATTACAGCTCCCTGCAAAACACAGTTTGTTCTGTGCTCTCACGGTATTTCTTGCATAGTGAGTTCCACCTCTCCTAGAGCGACTTTGTTCTCTTAACTGAAGAAAAGGCAAGGGACACTGCCAACTTTCACAAAAAGCTTATTTTCTTCCAAGGAGAATTGAAATAGTTTTAGTCTGTGACTTTTTCTATTGAAAACCAGATTTGTGTGAACTGGCGTACTTGGAATGAAGAGTGTCCTATTAATGTGGTCGGTCCAAAATCCCTTTTTGAAGGCAAAGTGGGTGATCTTGAATTGTGTGAGGTTGCCAAAGTAAATGTCACTTGAAGTCATTGGCTTGCACTTAGCTGGAACAATATACCTGGCTTTTAAATAAAGCTTTTTTTTCACTGCCCGATCGTGGGTGAAGAGCTAATTTTATTCTGTTTTGCTGCTAGTGAGTGGATTTCTAAGGTACTGACTTAATTAGAACAACTATTCTCTGTTTTTCCAGGGAAAGAAGCGTTTACTTCAGCACGTACATTTCAATGTGGAAAATGACAGAGAGACAACTTTTCTAGGAGCCTCTTGTCAGCTCCTCTGGTGGGAAGGGCAGGTTGCTTGAGAGCATCTGTGTGTGTACATTTGGAGAATAATCTGTGTGAACATATGTCAGCTGCTTCTACAAAGTGAACGTTTCCATAAATTAATATTGTTACGAGCGTCTAGATTAAAATGGTGCTGGTGTGTATTTGGGCTGATAGGGCAATGCTGGCCATCTAATAATTCGAGTAGTCACCTTTTCTTTGTGGTCAAAAAAAGTGGGTCGTTTTATGGTGTGTGTACAAGGAGAAAAATGCACTCTGTGCTATTGGGAATGTGGCACATTGTTCTGCTGCCTGTTGTGATGCACTGGGGCTTGGTGCTCAGGCACACAAAGGACAATGCTAAGGAAATGCTTTATATGTACTCTGTATTGGGAATTCTTGCATTTTGTTAACAGCGTGTAAGCCTTTGTTTAGGAGACTTGAAAAACACTTTAGAGATCTTCACAGTTTGTGGCCGTGTCAGTACAAAACTGGGTTTTTTATTAAAGACTTAGTGGACAGTTCTTAGGTGACTGTAGTTTATCATGTCCAGAAGTGCTCCAACAGCAAGATCTGTTCTGATCAATATACCTGTTCAGAGATCTGTCTGCTGGCATTCCATGTGTCAAGATGCAAAATGTTCTTTAGTAAAATTAAAAAGAAACTAACTGTGGGTTGAATTCAGTATTTGGCAGAACAACATCTTTTTATCATATTTTTCAGTTGGAAAGTGAGAATGGGAGAGAGGGAGGAAAACCTGGGCTGTGCTAAGCTGACCTGTGTAGGTCATGAGTCAAGGGATAGCAAGTACCACTTTGTCCCCAGTTTTTAATTTTTTAATTTAATATATTTTATTTAATATGTAGTCTGAGGCTTTTAAAGGCTCAAGGAAACTAATGCCCAGTTTTTATAAATTCATGTAGTAGATGCCTATCTCTTTACTGTAGGGCTTCTGGAAAATGTCATTTCTCCTGTACTTGCATAATAAATTTTAAAAATTTGGGAAGAGATAATTTATTACTTAGCTATAGGTCCTGTGCTTTAATAAGAACAATATGCTTCCATTTCACAAATGCTTTTATGCTCTTGACTGTTGCATCCCTTGATGTAACCTTTCACTTGAAAGTCTTCAGCTTCCAAAAACCCACAAGAGGAAGCAGGAATAGGAAGAGAGTATTTTAAAGCAAGATCTTACTTTGTTTTTTATAATAATACTTACTATATATATGTAATACACATATACTATGTGTTTATATTTTATATATGTGTGTGTGTAAGTGTATTTTTTTAATATGTATATTTTTATAATATATATATTTGTTTCACCAGGTTGTTGTAGTGCCAGGGGTCAATTCTGCTTTGATTTTAATAATAGTGTTTGAGTTGAGGCTAAAAAGTGAGAGGTTCTACTCCTTTTGGAGTTTCACTCTTGATTTTTGGGGAAGAGAATGGGGGAACTCCAAGAATAATTGTTGTGTCAGTATTTTGTTGCTGTCAGAAGTATTTTCTAGAAATTTTTTTCTGAGGGATCACTGTGTTATCACCACAGCTCTGAATGAAAGTTGCTTAGAATGAGTGTGGTCATGAAAGATAGGCAAAGCATAATGCTTTGGGTTACTTTTCAGACACAGATGATGCTCTTGAAAAAACTCCTTTTTCTGTGCCTTGCAGGGAGTGATTTTTGAATTTAAACATCCTGTCTCTTCAGGTTGTTTGGATAGTGCTTGCACAAGCTTGAGCAGGAGAGAATTGATGCTTTGTGCATGAGGAAGCACTCTGTTTAATATAGCCAGAGACTAGTATGTGCCAAATACAGAAAAGCCAGAAAACTGCTCTCAATTATTGAGGGCTTATGTATTTAAGAAGGGAGAAAGTGAATTAAAAAAAAAAAAAAAAAAAAAAAAAAAAATATTTTTTTTCTAAGTCCTGACTGATTGAATCTCTGTTGCATACATAGTTTGTGAAAAGGAAATAATCCTAATGGACTATTGGGTCTTTGGTTTATGGGCCTGGCTCCAAGAAACCTTGGAGAGAATTATTTAGTTAAAACAACGACACTAATCAGGCTGAGAGAGAGGTGCTCAGCAGGTTCACTAATAGGATGTTGACTCTTGTCAATGCTGTCTCCCAAGCCCACTAAGTGGGGGCTTTCCTGGGTGGCACATGGGAGCTCTGTCTGAGCTTTCTTTTTGTCTGGGCTGGACCAGGACCTGTGCATCCCCCAGGGTTCAGGCTGGAGGGCAGAGTCCTCACAGAGGTGTCTGGATTTGAGGTGGTGATTTTTGAAACTCCATTTCCTTGCCTCTGTCTGCCAAATCCATCAGGTGGAGGATGCTTCATTATGTTGGTGGGAGAAATGGTGGGAATGTTGGCTTAGATTGAGTTTTAGATGTCATTATACTTGAATAGTGGGGGTAATAAACCCCATATTTAGCCCCTTATATCTAAACAATTTATATGTTGGTTTTCCATGAAAACTTTGAGAGTATCAAGTGAATTTTTCTTCTCTTCCTTACTGCTATGGGAAACTTGACAGCTTTGTTCAGGATGAGTCTTTTTTGGGAGCAAGGGGGCTGGGGTTTGTGTGATTTGCTTTTGCCTACATACAAAATTAACTTACCAGAGTATCATTTCAAAGCTGGTTTATAGCAGACAAGAACATGTTGACATGCTACCCAAAATAACCACATGTTCCTTTGAAGAAAGAAAAGAAAGTAAAGGACAAAGTTCTTGTTAGCAGGTCTAACTGCATTCTTACAAGGCAGAGAAAGCTGGTTAGAGAAAAATATTACTCTGAAGAGTTTTAATTAGGTTGTATATTGTCCTTATTTATGCCTTTCCTAATAAAAAAAAAAAAATCAAAGTAACATCACTGCTCTGCAAGTAAATTTCTGTGAAACATTCCTAGTGCTTCTACTAAAAGGCAAGGAAAAAAGAAAAGCTAATTCCTGCAGTCAGAAAGTCTTGATTTTTTTTTTTTTTTAAGCTGTGTGTCCTACACAGCTACTTTTCTTTGTGTGTTTGCTTACTTTATCAGGTTTTGAACAGTAGAAATGTGAAATAGAGGCAGATGACCTGCAAACAGCAACAAACTAAAATATAAGAGGAGGACTCTAGGACTGTGGTTTCAGGTTCTTATATTCCCATGCTATCTTCTCTTATATGCCAGTCTTGCCAGAGCTTTTTCAGTGATGTTTATACCACATCATTCATACACAGGAAAGAATAGTAAATCTTTAAAAAAGCTGAAGTAGGCTTAATATAACTTTTGTCCTTTCAGTTAGCTTTTTTTTTTTTTTTTTTTTTTTTTAATGACTGTGAACCTGCCATGTGGCAGGGATAAAAGTCATAATCAGTTGTTCAAATCAAGAGCCCTTTCCTCCTTTCCTCCTCCTCTCATCTCGCTGCTATAGATTTGGGAGTAGGCTGCTGCTTTTTAAATGGGGCATGTTTGCCAGTTGGAGAAGGCAACTTTTTTCAAAGGTAATTACTCCAAAATGTTATAGGATATGACAAGCTGAGCTTGTGTCTTTTAAAAAAAGAAAAGCCAAGAGAGGCTGCAGAAGGGGGGGTGGAGGAGGGATGACTGGTTTGCCAGAATAGTGTCATGCTTTCGAGTAAAGGGAGAGACTTGAGGTATGACACATGCAAAGTAATATGTAAATTTGCTGAAAACAGATTATTTGGGGCATGCATGTGACTGCTGTTGAAGTGTCATACAAATATCCTATTTAGGTTTTAATGTCTGCTTTACCCAGAATATTAATGCAAGTAACAGCATATATTCATTTAATTTAATGATGAAAAATGAATTTTAAATGCTACTGTGTTCTGTATTACACCCAGTGCAGGTAATCCTGTTTGCTGAATGCCTTGCAAACTTGGGAAGAGAACAAAAGGCCTCATGAGGCATTTCTAATCAAAGAAATACAAAAGTTGTGTACCTTTTTGTTGGTATTCCCGGATAGTTAAACAAACCGAAGTATGTTGCCTGTAGAATGGAATTGAAGTTCACTTTCCAACATTAGAGTTTGTGTCTGTGAGCTCTTAGATTGTGGGGAGCCTGTTTTGCAGTGGGGTAAGCTGGAGGGAATTTTAGTTTAATTTTGAAAATTTATTTGGATTTGAAACCAAAACCTAAATAAATATTTCCGTTTTTTCTTTCAGCACTGAGATTTTTAGCAGTGGGGAACTTCTTGTCAAAATGCTTAGTGCATACCTTGTAATGGAAATTGTGGGAGAATGTGAATAGAACAGAAATAGACCCAGCGTTTATCTGATAGTTCAACAAAAAGTAAATATTGAGATTTGTTTCTTCTCTTGTAATGGACTATTAAAGTACAGCTGACTTGGGAATAGAGGGCTGAAGGGGACAATTTCCCCAAACAATTGTGTAAAAAAGAAAAGTTTGAATCTAGATGGGCTTGTTGCTCCCATTCTCCATGTGTTCTACCACATTTAAAACTTTTATAAAATGACAAAGCAATGAATAAAGCATAGTTTGCCCTAGAGAGGCACCAGGAAAGTTCAGAGACATTTTTTCTACATCTCTGTTATTGCAGGGAATGTACTAAGTGTAAATGCCTGGCTGAGTGGGGGAACACACCATACCTCAGCTGCAAAAGTCCCACCCAGGAAAAATTTATTCAAACAGTAGTTAATATATAATTAAGGTGCTGTGCAGACCCTGCTGAAGTTTGTTTTCAGGTTCGTTCAAGTACAGTTTGCCAGTGCAGATGGAGTAACACCTCAAGCTTTGGGGCAGTGGGAGTCCTTCCACCAGCCTGTACTTCCCCCTCACCCCTTTCCTTTTCCTGAGATCCATCCTGCCTTACATAAACATACCTACAGAGCTCTGTTGCTTTCAGTTCTTAATTGCTAAGCTAGAGGATCCCAAGTGCTTTAGCTTCCCTTATAAAACAGATTTTTGTGCTCTGAATTTTGTTCTCTGCCTGCACCTGTTTCTGGTAAATTGGTTTTGGGAAGGGCAGGTGGTTTGGTTTTGTTTTGCTTTTCACTTGGTAGCCACAACTATATGTATAAAGCTACAAGTGGTAGTTTGCCAGCACCTTATATAATTGATCATTCTGGTTTTCTGTTGAAAATACCCATTTATTGTGTGTGTGTAGAAGTACTGCAAAGCATCAGTCTCAAACAGCAGTTGATGTTCTGATGGCTCCCTTCTCCCCCTCATCTCCTGTTACTGGATCATAGCAGAAGTTATTATTCAGAGTTGCCTTTCACTTTATATGTTTAAATTTCATTACACTAATGGTGCTCTAGCTAGCCCAAAGGACTGTCCAGCTTCTGTGAGATGCCTTTGGGAAGCTAATTCTTCAAACTTTGATCTTCCAGAAGCCATTATTGTATACTTGCTGTTTTTGTATGGTTACTGTGTAACTTCCATATGGCCCTGATGTCACAAAAACTAAGGAACACGCATCTTGTCTTTGTTTGGATATCTTATCTCTCGTTACCTGTCTTTAAACCAGTGCTTCATTAATCTTTAAAACGTTATATGTCTGCACCTTAAATATTACTGTTAATCACATCAGCTCTTGCTTTAATTCTGCATTAAGTTCAGTGGTGTAAGCTCTTTGGTTCCTTTTTTGAGGAATAAATTACTCAGGTGAAATAAAATTTGCCTTGTCTTCGTTTCACTGCTCAATTATATTTCTCTTGATTTCTTTTGTTCAGAAATTTTCTTATCAAGGTCATGCTTTTGCACTTGTAGCACCAAGGTTGCTCTTCCTTCTCTCCCAAAAGACTTCCTTTCCGCTCCCTCTTGTAATGATTTTTGGCATGTCTGTTGCTGTTATGAGTGCCAATTATTTCAGTGTTGTGGAATGGAGATTATCCAGATCCCCTTATTTTTACATTTGTAAAGGGTCCCATTTTGTCTCCACACTGTATGTGGCACTAGCCATAACCCTGTCCTTGTTTTCAGTGTGTCATTTTGTAGTCTTTATTGAAAAGGAAGACAAAATATTTTCCTTGGTGTTTGTTCTTGCCTTTTTTTTTTTCTCTAAATGGTCTCTTACACCTCGGTGTGTAGTAGCTGCCTTTCTCCCCCTCCTTTGAAGCTGCATAGTAACAGCAATGCCCCAGGATTTATTCTGCATGGTTCACCTCGAGCAGGCTCCCAGTCAGTTTTACTCTTCTCTTGGTGCCCTGTAACCTCTAAAACATGTTTTTTTCTTTCTTAAGCTGTTTTTCACTTATGGAAAAAAAAGGTTTTCTGCTTATTTTTATCACAGGTTAGACTTTTATTCATCCAGGTAGTCTGGATTCCTCAACAAGTTGCTTCCTTAGCTAGGAAAAGCAACTGAATACCCTCTGCCAGATTGTTTGACTGTGTGTCTGGGAAGGGATCAGGAATGGTCAGGATTGGGCTGTGATTGCTTGAGCTTTGGTCATCTCTGCTGTCCAACAGCATGAACTGACTGGGACAGCATCCCTGCTGACCTGTGACTGATCACCACCACTGACCCAAGGAGTCCTTCAGCTCTTATGTCTGTGCCACTGCTATCGTTCATGTTTCTTTGGGTTTTTGTTTTTGTTTGGTTTTCTTTTTGGGCAAGAATCTGTGGGCGACAGGTGTAAATCTCTGTAGGATCACAGCTGCTCTGCAAAGTAATAATTGTCAGAAGTCTGTTTCTTCTTTCTTCTTCTCCCTATCTGGCAATTTTGGCCTTTGTGTGCAAGTATTGGCCACCTCTTGAAGGTCGTTTCTCCTAGCCTACTTCTTGTGTTTCACAATGTGGCAGAGACTTGTTTTCTTGCAAGGCTAATGCTTTTTCTTTGGAGTCTCTGAATTGTCAGCTGTGGTAGGACACACTAGCATGTGGAAAACAATGCATCATGCAAGAGAAATGTGTGGCCAATTTATCTGTGTGTGTTTATGAAAAACAACCTTTTCTGCAGGAGACTGTTACTTTGGGACTGAAGACTGTGTGGGAGAGCTGAAATTGCTGGAAACATGTTTATAGGGGAAATTCTGGCAGGTTTTTAACTGCCATATGAGGAATGTGGCTGTCTAAAAACAAGAAGTTGTATGATTCTTTTTCCAGATGTGATCCCTTTACCTTTAATTTCAATTTTAGGATATGAGATGGTTTAGGAATGGAAAGACTGATATAAAATGCCTGATGACACCAGTTACTGACTCAGGTTGTTTTCTAATTCCGTGTGCACAGTAATGCATCTGCTTGAAGGTGCTTGTGCTGTACAGGCAAGTGTTTGTGGTTCCTCCCTGTGAAAGTGGGATGGCAGACATTAATGGAGATGTGAAACTGTGTAAGCTGTGGATGGTTCCTCCCTCTAAAAGGGGGATGATAAATGTTAATGGTGATGTGAAACTGTGTAAGCATTGAATGGCTAAATTTTAATTGTATGTCTGGGTCTGCTACATATATTGTTGTACTGTTGAGATCGCTCCTTCCATTTAATTGCCCAGACCCTCTTCTGTGCTTGCTGAAGTTTTGTGGCTTTGTTCTCTCTGTTTGCTTTCTTTTTCTTTCCTCTTCCTTTTTTCCCTACTTTTTTTCCAGTTTTTCCCCTCTATTTTTTGTTTGATTAATTTTTTTTTTTTGTTGTTATTGGTTTTTGTTTGTTTGCTTAGCTTTACTTAAGCTCCAGAAGGGGAAGACATCATCAGGTTTGATGGTTATGGGTCTGTAGGCAAGGGTGTGCAGAGAGTGGAGCATTTGTTTGCTTGATTTTTTATTTTTTATTTTTTTTTTTTTTTTTTTTTTTTTTTTTTTTTTTTTTTCTGATGAGTTAATGATGAGGAGAGATGGGCAGAGAGAAGACATTAGCAACTAGTGATGCCTGGCAGGGGTCGACTACATTTGAAATCACTGGTTGTGATTTATGTTGTTTAGTTTTCAATGAGAAGGAAGAGGAAGTGGGACACATCCTGTCTAACAGCTTCTTCTAATGCTCCACGATTTATCTTTGCAGCATGTGCAGTAAGACTGTTCAGATTATTTTCTATTTCTATGTGAAGAATCTTCAGTACTGTCAACTGTTGAGACTTCTGTCTAATATTGTCTGTAGACTTCTGTATTCAAGTAGCCCCAGGCATATTGTTGCTGCTGCTTCCTTAACAGGTGAGCATGTTTTTAATGTTTATGTAATCTCCCCATGCCAGAGAAAGGATCTCAAAAGTTTTGAATCCCAGGCCAACTCATTAATAAATATAATTTCGTCTTCTCATTTGACGCAGTAATTACTTTCCTTTATGGTCACTGAACAGGTGTGACCCATGCTGTAACTCAGTTGAATTTTGCAGTAATCACCTCCTCTCTTGGTGCTGTTTTGTCCTTTATGAGCCTCAGGGAGCTGCTCTGAGGGGCCAAGTCAATGCCTGGCTCTGTGGGTGCAGGTTTGCATATAGACAGATCATTCTCCAAGGGCACTTTTTGGTCCTCTGTGCAAGTGGGATCTTGTTTGCTCCTGTCATAAGGAACCTGCTTAACCCCACAAGCAGGTTGTTTTTAAGATGAATTCATCTTGAGATCTAGGGAGTATTGTAATCGGGTCCTGTTTAGTCAAGAAGGGGAGCCTTCAGCCTTTATTTGGAGAAGTGCAAATCTTGCTGAGTTTTGTTATTTGCCACTTGACAAAAGAAGGATTAGTTGCCAGATCTTTCAACTCTGTTTTTAGACTAAAGAAGAGAGAGAAAAACAAGAAATAAGGATTTGAAATAAATGTTTTTAATCTTTGCTGTTCCAGGGGTAGGTTTCATTTTTGTCAAGGTCCTTTTGGAAGTGTGATAAAGTGTAAATTTTAGATCTGGGTTTTTTTTTTTTTCAGTCTTTTTGATGTGCAGATGGGACTAGGATTGTGTATGTCGTGAAAAATCTTGGACTAAGATTGTTTCTAGGCAGAAATACTAGATTAAAAAAATAAAAAAAAGTAATCTTTCATGTAACCACCTCTTTTAGCATAATAAGAGCCTCAAAACAGTGCCTGTCATCAACAATTTATGCTTTAAATAGGCAAGAAAAGCAAAAATAATATAAAAGAAAATATTTAAAGGAAATAAAGGTACTTTGTTGGTCATCTGTTCTCCCCTCTTTGCTAACATCCCCTAAATTTTATTTCCTGCTTGGTCCTTAGTGTCAAACATGCCGTGGAATTACCTTTGTGCATGTTGTCAAAGAGGAGTAAACAATTTTAATGCCATTATTTAAAGGCAATCCCTGGAGGAATTTGGCAATAGATCTTCTGTGCAAGGAATTTGTGGCTTTCCTTTCCATGGTTCCCCCAGGAGGTTGTCCTTGCTTTGGAGACACCATGGGGCTGGTGTGTGTCATTCATGTCTGGCACAGAGCTGGAAGCAACTCTTGTCTTGTTCTTGCAGGAAAATCAATGCAGCAAAGGGTTCCTTAGGAGGGCCTTGGTCAGTCCAAGCTTTGGGAAATAAAATAATGGCTGGAGTGAGGAAATGCATCCCATCATGAGGAGGGTTTGCAGGGTGGTCTGTGTTCATGTGGCTTGTGTTTTTGGTTTTCACTTTGTGTGTCTGGAATCCTGTTGTGGACCTCTGATTCGTTCAGCGTGGCTAATAAATTGCTACCTTGCTGGATTTTCCAGTGGATTGGAAATTTGACTCTTACTGTGGAAAAAACCCATGAGTTTGTTTTCATTGATATGCTTTACTTCTTTGTTTTCATAATCTACAAAGGAGTTATAAAACTGTAATGGGCACAAAACCTCAGCTTACATCTAGAAGAATGAATAGAAGCAAAAAACACACAGTCTGGTCTGGCTTAAACTGGAACTTTAGGAATTTTGCATTGATAATTCAGATGTGTGGATTTGCTGTTATTGTGCAACCCCTCCTAAATGTGCTGGGAATAATCCAGCAATGTCAGCAATGCCTAGAGCAAGGTATGTGGTTATTTTTTTATGAACCTAAAATTGTGTTAATCTTTGTGAAGGTTAGAAAGGCAAACTCATAATTCTTTTTTTTCCCTTTTGTGTTTTGAAGTGACTTTGGTACTGCACCTGCCCATATGCATCACTGCAGGTTATTTTTCAGAGTGGCACATGCTTCAGTCCTTTCTGATACAGCCACTTGCAATTCAG
This sequence comes from Zosterops lateralis, assembly GCF_965231275.1. Classification (NCBI taxonomy): domain Eukaryota; kingdom Metazoa; phylum Chordata; class Aves; order Passeriformes; family Zosteropidae; genus Zosterops; species Zosterops lateralis. Next base: position 23,822,315 of record NC_139764.1, read on the forward strand.
ACAGGTTAAACAGAAAAGAGTTTTAAAGTCTTTCTGTTTAATGCTGCAGTGCAATTAAATCCTGGCTCTGTTTGTGGAAGATAGGATCAGCATGCATTGGAACAATCAATATGGCCCATAAAAATAAGAGGCTTTTGTTCATTTTTGTCATGAATGTGCAAGTAAGCCAATTACCAAGAGATGCATATCCAGGGTTTGAACCTCCTGGTAGAGGAGGCTTTGTACAGCTCCAGATGTGTTGGTGCTTTTTTTTTTTTGGTTTGGAGTGTTTGGGGTTTTTTTTACATCATCAGCTCTACTGCTAACGGATGTGATTTCATCAGGAATGTTTTAACAGTTTGCTTTTCTTTAAGACCATGCTTGGTGAAGCTGTGAAGTATAAGGAAGAGAATTTGTGGGGTTTTTTTAGAAAAACTTGAAATATAGCAGCCCTCAAAGTCGCAAAAGGAAAAAGCATGAAAATCAGACATAGATGTGGGGGAAGCAATCCTGAATTAACTGACATAAGGTCAAAAAAATTGTCCTTTTCCCAGTAAGTTGGGTTCTGAGATTGGCTTCAGAACACAGTTTAAACAAAGATAGTTAATTTAACCTGACACTGTGTCTGGCTGTCCTGTTCAAACTGCATCTCTGCGAACAGATCCTGCTACCTAGTGGCTCTGCCCAGCAGATAACCTCACTCAGTGTGGGAGGCTTCACTCTCCTCCAGCTATACCAAATATTGAAATATACTTTTGCAGTCATAGAATAAACTCCCACCACCACCTCTCAATAGGAGGCTGAGATTCCCTCCCCTACACCTTCTCTTTTAATAACAGATTATTTCAAAAGCAAATCCAGTGCTAAAGCAGATATTTTGTCCATTATTCAATTAAGTCAGCATACTACTGGTTTTGTAATTTTTATTAATTTATTAAACTTTTTTCCCCTAGCAAAACAGTATGGGAAATCAAAGTACTTGAATAATTTGCAAAAGCAATTTTCTTAACTGGTGGAGTTACAATATTAATAGCCATTCTTCTTACAAAAGTAGCTCTGGTACTCAGTCACTGGGAACATGATGCTTTACATGAAGCAATGAAAGCATCATTTAATAATTAATATAGCCCAGGTTGTCCAAATGTTATTAGGATGTGTTTTTGATAAAATGTTGTTTTTCTGAAGACTTTTGTATCTATTAGGATACCTACTGTAATAACTTGCTGAAATTTCCCTTTCCAGTCAGATGGAGCTTTTCTCCCAGGCTTTTAGCCTGTCCCTCACCTTGCTTACGAGGTGGTCTGTGTTCAGAGCTGTGCCCCCCTTCCTCCCAGTGCACAGCCAGCAGCCAGGCTCCTCCCTGCTAAATTGTGCAGCAGGATCTAGAACTTTCCTACCAAATCAAATCTTCCACCAGCGAATCCAGTTTAAACTGCTAATTTGCTAATGATCTAAACCAAACTCCTGACTCAGAAGTTTGTGCCGAGTACGTGCTATTTCCACTCTTAATCCTTTTAGCGGAGAGAGGTACCTTGCATACAGATACCTGCAAGTGTTTTCTGACTGTTTTCAGGAATGGTCAGCCCCATTCCCTCTGCCTGACTCCATGCTGTCTGCAGGAGAGTGGACCTGTGCTGGAAAGCCACTCTGCTGTCCCCACCTGCATCAAGGTGCTCCACACCACATCTGTGTGCATGGGGCACAGCAAGGTATTGCTTTGAGTTGTGTTCTTGGAGGCTGAGGGCTTCATGGAAATGAACAGCTGTTTAACATTTCAACATTATTGTGACTATAGATTAATGCAATCTTTATTTTTAAAGAAGTATATATTTTTTAAACTAGATTAGACGCCCATCATATGTTGATGTTTACTTGTGGTGCCTTTGCTCACTGGTCTCAGATGTAGCATCATTGCAGACCACTTTGTATGGCTCGTCAGGTGGGTGATTAAGATTGGATTGCAAACTCAGTTTACTGTTTGCTGGTACATGCCTTTGAATGTTCCTTCCTATCCTGCCTAAGAATAACAATTGGTTTATAAATGAGAACAGGAAGGAGACAATGCAAATAAGCCATGTTCTCTCATGTCCTATTTAATGCCATAGATCGGATTTCATCAGTGAAAACAGTAAGATGCTTCCTCCAAATGATTGTTTAATTTAATTCTCCTCTTTCCACTTCTCCCCACGTTCCTCCAATGCACATATCCTCTATGGGCTTTGAGGATGCTGCAAGAACAAACTTGATTTCATCTGATTGCAGGTATACTTGAAAACCTGTAATTTGCCTTAATGGAAGGTAGTGCTGACCTCTTGATAGCAATGAAGCAGATAAAATCAGTTGCCTGATTACCCATCAAATGAGTTACTCATTAAATCACATAATTCTCCTGTGGTGAGACAAAATGAGTGATTTGAATTCTGTCAAGAACATACCGAAGAAAAATACTGAGGTATAGATCTTCTGTTAAGAAAATCTTGAAAGATTTGAAGTATAGTCATTTGCAGTCCTCAACTGCTCTCTCTCAACTTCGTTTTAAAGGAGCTGGGAGGAGCTGCCCTCCCTGTGAGCCACCTTGCAGAGTGGCAGACCTTCAACAAGCTGGTTTTGAGGGTTAGGTTTGCAATACAAATGTGTCTATGTAAATTTGGTAATATCTGAGCTATGCAAGTGTGGGAAAGCTGCTCAAGTGACTTGCAACAATTCATTAATTCCTGATGGCTGTAGTAAAATTTTACATTTTATTTTCATAAGGGGTGGCAGAATATTGAGCAATTTGACAAAATAGTGAAAAACTGTGTATTTGATGGGGAAGAACAGGCTTCAAATCTGTTACATTGCCAGTGGGATACATCCTCAAATGATGCCTCAAGAAACATGCAACATTTAGGGGAAACTTCAGAAACAAGGAGTGGAATTTTCTCGGTATTTAAGCCAATCTTCTCATTACTATTTAATAACCATTCCTTTTGTTCTGGTGTCCTTCAATATAATTCGGTAGTGCATGCTTTCCTGTAGAAGGCTTCATTTATGTTGGAAAAAACATCAAAACCAAACAACTCAACAAACCAACACATATTCATGCTGTACATACAGGCCATGGAGAAATAGAATAAAATGTCCAGCATTGTAGGTTTGTTACTTTCAAGCAGATTTTCTTGTGGGCTGTGTTAAGATAGTAAGTCACTAGTAGTTGGTTGAAGGAAATAGCTGAGTCTTCCTGTTTATAGAGGTAGCAGGCAAAAGCATTGCTACTAAATAAAACTTACACTGAAAGTGTAACATTGTCTGACGCTCAGTGTCCTATAAGCTTCTATGGTGATTACAGACTTGCAGATAAATAAATCATTACTGTTTGTCTCCTTGTTTTGACTAAAACTTGTTGAACATGCTATAAATTCTTTTGGCCTGAGGATAGAAAAGAGAGGAATGTAGGTTTTTTGGGAACTTGTATATTGGACTGAATAATTCAATGGTCAGATGTAACCTCTGGTGTGTATGATTTTAAAAAGATATTTCTGTTAACTAATTTAGATCACTTTACTAAGTGTTTGGACATCTTTTATATCTCAAGACTGTCTGGAGGTTAAGAGTTGCTTACTTTAAAAATTTGGACTAGGGAGCATCATAGACTGTAAAGGTAATGATGTCTTATTATGTCCTTAATTTAAAATCTGCGTAACCATGCACATTTAAGAGTTCTGTAATTCTCCATTTGGTTTTGTGGAGTGCTTTAAACATGGTGCAAGCTGACATGAGAGAAAGTATTTGCAGTCCATTTCATAGCTTATATGTATTTCAAATGGAAGTCGTATGTTCAGAACTTAGTGTTTAAAAAGAAACACACAGTCCCCAAAACTTGGATTAAAAGAAGTTATGTGTAAAGTTGTTTGTCAAGTTTCTGCCTAAAAATCTTGTGGGAGAATTGTGCTCATTACTTCCCTATGAGGAAAGGCTCAGTGATTTGGGATTGTTCAGCATGGAAATGAGAAATTTGTGGGGTGACATAATTGTGGCCTTCCAGTCACTGGAGGGAGCCTACAAGAACAACGGAGAGAGACTTTTTACAAGAGCCAGTAGTGACAGGATTGGAACTAAATGAACTTTAAGTCCCTTCCAACCCAGACCATTCTGTGATTCATTGTGTAAACCTGCATGTTAGCAGCTAGTTAGATGAAACCTGTGAACTTCATACTTTTGCATATTAACAAAAAAATACAAATGCTTCTGTAATCTGTAATGAAAGAAAAATTAAAAAGAAGCAGGGCATGAAAATAGTTTTTATTATTTTAGTTTACTTTGTATGCAAATATATAGAATTTATTTCTTATCCTAAAATGCTGGGAGCTCAGAGCAGTCAGTACTGTTGTGTCTTTTACTAGCAAAGAAGTTGCTTTTAGTTGTAGCCCTATCACCCCTAGTATTCTATTCACTTAGGTCATGAACTTAATCCTTCTCAAGGAAGAGGTGGGTAAACTCTTCATTTGAGGCTTGATTAAATGCCTTTAAAACGTAGGATTTCAGTGTATTCTAGACTGTTCTCTTGTTTTTCAGCTCTTATTACTTGATGATAACTAGGCAGATCTGGAGTACAGGAGTTTCTTGTGGTGAAGTAAGGACATAGTGAGCTTGATCATATGTTGCCATAACCATCCCCACCTCTTAGGGCTGGTGGTTCCACAGTGTGTGGAAATGCCTCTTAGGTAATATGATACCATCAAACTCCTGCTGCTTCTGACCTTTAGTCAGTCTCTGAATCTTTGGTAAGCTGGATTCTTGAGAAATACAACTGCATTTCTTAAAGCCATCAAGGACCTTCTCCATTTTTTCTTGTGTGGTGTTTTTCCCTGTAGAATGGTGTGTCCTTGTCATGACACAGCTGTTCAGTCTGTCAGTTCCTTTAGACCTCTACTACACATCACAGTTCCCTCTCTCTTTTTCTCACTCTTTGAAATTAGCCTGTTTGTTCCTTGCTGTCATAACCAATCCTTTAGTTGTCATAATAGGATTGGTCATCCAGAAGAAGAAGTTGTTTTTTCTGACCTATTGAATGTTTATTTTCTGGCAATACCAACACACTTCTGTAGTCAAAAGTTGACCTTGGTCTCGACTCCTGTGAAAGACCTACCAGTTAAAATAGTGGGGGTCTTGTCTCTTATTGTGCTTTTGTTACTCTCCAGAGAGAGAGGCTGGCAAAGGTGTTGCGCTGGGTTTTTTGTAATACTACTATTCCTACAGGAAGAAAAAAAATGTTAATATCCCTATGTAAATGTCCATAGTGTTCCTCAGACTCTCAAGTGAGCATGACTTCTAGTCTGGCAGATTTTATTGTTAACTTAGTTGAAAGGTCTCTTTTGATTTCTGCGTGTGGATCAATGTGATTCCTTCTAAAGACAATTTTTTATCAAGCAATTTGTGGAAATAGTATGGCTTGTTCTTCCCATTTTATATTCACTCAGTTTTAGGAGACTGAGAACACTACTGAAGAACAAGAGATGTAAACAGGAATTTCCATACTTGCCTTTTTGAAAGAACATAAATGTGTATCTTGTATGTTTTTCCAAGAGGGTAGATCATAAACCCTGCCTGGGGATTTCACAATAGTTCAATCCTATATTTGTAAATAAAACATGATGTTTACTATTGGTGACCCATTTTCCTTAAGAGTACAAAAATCTGTTGTCAACTAAATTTAAAGGAATGACATGGATATAAAACTGTTTCTACAGACTCCATTTAAACCACTTTGTTTGGTAGTCTGTGCCCTCAGAAGGGCATATGGATGGGATAGCTGTTATATATAATATGTCAAAACCGTGTGGCTGTAAATGATCTTTAGATAAGGTCAGACTCTGAAGTGGAGTAATAGCTTAAGGTCTGACACCTACATCACATTTGCGTGTACTAGGTAATATTTAAATAAGAGATGCTGTGTTTCTGCTGCGTGATCACAAATGGAGATGATCACCCCACCCCTCAGTGGAAGATTTGGGTTATGCTGGCTTATGCAGAAGTCTGGAAGCCAAAAGGTTTGTCCCTCACCTACATGGCTTGCCTATGTCTGAGCCACCCTTTGGGATGGGGTAGGGTCCCCACCCCACGATTGCAGTGCAGTCAAACGTCACCCCACTGCACAGCTGAGGTGGTCACCACTGTGCAAGCCCTCTACATCCACAAGTCTTGTGCTGGACATCCTTAATCAGAACTAACTTTATGGGAAGGATTGTGCTTTTTGGTGGAGGTTTGTTCATAAAGGCTTTTCTACCTCCTCAGCACTTCAGAGTGGATGGTAAATGAAAATCTTGGTCTCTGTCATAAGTAGTGTGCTTTTTCCAATTCTCTTGGGCTTTTGACTCTTAGTTTATTTTTTACTACTTTTAAAAGCAATAAAAATAGTCACGATTGCAGCAATGTGTTAATGGAAACAGCCAGCATCTGGAGATATTTTGACATGCAAGAATGTAATTTAATCATTTTCTGAAAGTATACACAACTCTTAAGCAGTGTTGTATTTCTAGAAGTAGATACTTTCTTTTGAAAGTGCTTTATTAGAAAACAATCTGTAGATTGTCTTTGCACTGCTGTTTCCCCAATTCTGCATGGCAGAAGCAACATTTATCTTTCTGTTGGCATAAATAATTAGACAGCAGTCGTTTTACCACAGCTAGTCCATAACCATACCTTTGGTATGACTGTCGGCTGTCCTTATTAATCAAACTTTTGCTGATCACTTTCAGAGAATGGAAATGAGTAATTTTCAACAACTTTGTACAATTTACCTGTACTTTTAAAAATACCGCTTATGCAAGTCTTGTGTGTTTGAAGCTCAGTTCTTGACCAGAGATGAAACTGATTATCTCCATAAAGGTACAGACTGTATCTAACAAGGATGCTACTCTTCAGACTCTTTGTTTCCTCATGGACAGGGTTGCACGTTTTCATGGGCCGCCACCTAGCCTATGTGGTCTGAACTGTGATCTGGAACAGATGCCTAACACGAAATTTGCAGGAGAAAAACCTTTTTGTGTCTGTGTTTTAGATTTAACACTTTTTCATCTTGTCTGCTGGATAAGGGTGGAAGGCAGCTGCAAGCAGGCTGCATGCGAGTGCTCCAGGCAGGCAGCGGAAGGCATGCTACAGCTGTGGTTTGATGTTATGCTCAGTGAAATACCAGCCTTACTCATTGCCACCCTTCCTACCCTCCACATCAGCCTGCTGCCACCTCCGTTGTGTTGGCACAGCTGCCGCAGCTGACAAAAATAGGCATTCCTGTGGTTACTCTTAAAATATGCATTTGCATTTAGAGGGCTCGGTATTGTTTGCAGGTTTTCTTTTTCAAAGTAGGCAATGTGGTTTTGGACAACAAATATAAAATAAATTTTCCCATTGAGATCACTTTCCTAGGCTGGTTGACCTAGGTTTAGTGTGGTTTAGTTTAAAGCTCAGTATGGTGCTGGACAGCCTCAGGACAATTTTTAATATCCAACGTACACCTCTTGTTTCTCGTGTTTTCTGCATATTATCTCCATTTGAGAAAAATGCCATAGGATGAAGGAGCTCAGTTCAGAGTCTGGGGAGGGGGTGATAAGGGACTTCACTCAGGCACTGCTGTGCGCTCTCTGCCACATCCTGCCCTAGCACTGCTTTGCCTGGGGACTTCGCTCTCTTCTCTATCAGTTCTTATTTTGCTTGATTTTCTGGCAATGAAATGTGATTTACAAGTGTAGCTATTTCACAACCTCCTTCAGTCATCCATGGGCAGAGCTGCTGTTGACAGACACGATTCCCACCACTCATTCCAGAGGGTGCTGCCACCTCTCTGCTGCTGCAGCATGGCTCATGGTGCCACATATTATATGAGTGGCTTGTTTTGATGTTGATGAGTTAAGTTTCATGCTGTTCAGTCTCCTGATGTGCTTCCTTGTGCAGCCCCATGAGCTGTGTTGGCAGGAGCAGGATGAGAATGCAAAGGATGCCGGAGAAGAGCAGGGATCCTTATTTTGGCAGTAGTGCTGCCATATGCCAACTCTAAGTGACCTTAATTCTAGTCAAAAGTCCTGCTTTTCATTACTCTTGGAATTAATGCTTCAGAGAATGGAACCTTATTAGGGTTTATTGGAGTGCCCAGCACCTGGAGTGAAGAGGAGCGAGCAGAGGCTGCCACATCCCACAGGTGTTAGAGGGAGCACTGGGTCCTGCTGGATCATCCTTGTCCTTTCTAGCTCACTAACCAACCTCTGAGCACCTCACAAGTACTGCTGGAAACAGGCTTGATGCAATGAGCATCCTTAACCAAAGTGTGTCTTGTAAAACGGTTTAATTACTTTGTCTCACCTGATGAGATAGTTTTGGTCTGTTGTGCTTGCTAGGTGATTAGCAGATACAACATAAGTTTAGAAACAAACTAAAAGAAATTTTTTCCTTAAAGATAAAGCAATAAAAGGCTTTAGGAATTGGGTGATTATTAAAGAAATTACTTTCATTCTCTCTTTTCTATGGGGTAAAGCTAATGAATGCAATTGCTGAAGGGTGATATTGTTTGGCAGTGAGGTCAATTGCCAACTGAAACATTGCTTCAGTTTCTTTTCAGAAAGAAGAAAGCAAAATAATTGATCATTTGCTAGTGGAAACATGATTGATTTCATATATATGAGGAAACAAAATTGACTAGTGCTGCCCTCTTGCAGTTCAACAGCAAGACAGGCATTAAACTAGTGTCACTACAGTTACCACTTTGTGATGTTTAGG